>NC_052057.2:79935953-79992264 GCF_903992535.2 Arvicola amphibius | reverse complement strand
GGTATAGAGACATTTCCTGGTTTTGTAACATGGTTACAAGCACCATGATTTCCAAAAAAACAGATGAGTCAAGCTGTCTTCTCTGGGTTAATATTTTTGTGCCTTGGAAAAGTGATTTTGGGGTTTGTAACAATATTCTATTTTGATTTTCATAACTTACAATACAAAGTGGTTACTGGAGACAAAAGAGAGTTATCAATGTGCCAGTCAATTAATGTTCTAAATCAGAGGTTATAATATCTAAATGCCTTTATGAGCAAGGAAGGACACATAATAGGATAACTCTGGATGCAAGGGAGTGGTAGGGACTGGGCAAATAAGAGAGTAGAGAAAGGCAAGCACTACTAACCCTGTACCAAAAGCAACTACCATATGGAGAAAAACATGAGTCTGTTAGGTTTTTCTAATTTTTGAAGTTGTACAAAAAGTGAAATTTTATAATTTATTTATGTAAGGTTTTTTATTTTAAACAATGTGAAACAACTGAAATATATCTGGCCAGAAGAAGAGGGAGGGGATACCCTTGTCTTAGACTCATGCTGTGCCTGAGAAACAGTATGCACAGGTTCTTTGGAGCAAAGGTGACATGTTAAGGTTAGAGACATGGAAAGGGATCCTAGGAAGTGACAATGCCTTTGTCACAGGTGTCAATGAGGTATCACAGCTTGAATATTAAAGGATGTCGCTGTGAATTTGATCCCACTAGTACTGTATGGGAAGGGATGCGTTTTCTTGGCGAGATGGAGGGGGCGTGCTTTTGTGCTTCGGTAACTTCAGATTTTGAAGTGAGAGGAACAACTGTCTGCCAGGAAATGAAAAGATCCATTTTGGTCTATGGGTCTTTTGAGAACTAGCTGTGCAAACACCATGTCTATCTGTCATAAAAGGGTTGTGTAATTAACATATGCAAAACACTCCTACCATCCTGCTGTAAGCTAACTCCTCTCCCTGGAAATCCAGCCTCTATTTATTTACAACAAAATAAAGTGGACCCTTCTGGAAAGAAACACGACTCCGTGGCGGCCCCAACACTGTCGCAGAGACGCTTTAAATCTTTTATATCTCCCATACCTCCAGGGGCTGGTGCTGGATGCTATTGAGCCAGGGCCCATAAATAATTTATGCTAAGTAGCAATTTAGTTGTTTGGCTTGAGGTAAAGAAATCCAAGAAATTCATAAATAAAGTTCCCATTTTTGCTTGTGTTCCAAAGTTAATTTATGTTATTCTGCAATTAACTAACATAAAGGTGAAAAAATATGACAGGCCTAAGGTACAAATTCATACTCATAAATCTACTCTATCTTAACTAGTGGTGGTTTAGTGATAGTCACCTATTTCCCAGTCTTGTGCTACTGAACAGAAACCTTCCTTCCTTCTGTTCTCTGGTACCTTGTGGATCTGTAAATGTATTACAATCATTTTGAATAGACCCTTGGGTGTGAAGAAGAAAAGAGGGAGGTTTGATCTGGGACAGCTATGAACTGAACAGAATGTCTGCTACATCTGAAACACTTTATTTGTTTATAAAGGATACCCGAATCAAACATGATAAATACACATGATGGTGCAATCAAAGGGAAGACTTAGAAACCTTGAGAACTGGCAGCAGAAAGTCAGGTTTAGCTGTTTCATGCTGGGGTCGATGTGGTGGGAGGTGGGGAGCAGAGGGCTCTTCAGCCCAGACATTGCAGAGGATGCAGGAGCAATTGTGCAGAAATGGTAGTATGGCCCTCATTTAAGCACAGAAGCCAAGAGAGCCCCTGGATTCCCACAGTGAAACATCAACTGGCATCGTGAACTGATTGCTCTGCTTTCAACCAACAATGTAGAGTATTTTCTTTTCAGGTTCTCACTGGTAACTTCAGCCTGCAATTTTCTGCTACTTAGTTGTTCTCAAAGTCTATCTCAGACAGCTGATACCTGATATGGTGTTCCTCTGTGTCATGTAAACTCTTCAACGCTGAAGAAGTCTAAGATTTATTCATATAGTAAGACTGGGGAAAACAGAACTGAAGAAATGGCTCAATCGTTAAGAGTGCACACTGTTCTTATGAAATTCTGTACACAGTACTAACACTGGGTAGCTCACAACCACTATGAACCTTAGGGTTATCTGATTCCCCACATGCTCATGCACTCCCCATACACAAACACATAATAAAAAACAAAGAAGATATTTTATAAAACATTGGAGAAAGCTACGTGGTTAGATTGTATTTATTATCCAGGTATTCAGATATATGTACTAGATGCCTACTAGATAACTAGAGGGAAATACAGTAAATAGTACAGATCCTAAGATAAATAATAATCCCTATTCTTAAATGGTTTATGGACTAAAGAGCAGGACAGAAAAGAATAAGCCAACAATTTCATTAGTGTTGTGATTCAGCAGTGGAGTGGAGCCAGCAAGGAGAAGCACACAGACTTGCCAGAGAAGCCTCTTCAGAGATAACAAACTTGACTGAGCCCCTAAGAAGACCAGTAGGAAGTTGTGTGCTAGAATATCTAGAGGAGGGAGAGACTGAAGAAAATGTGAGACTCCAGTGTATATGCAGAGTCCATCTATCAAAATGTCTAGAGATAGGGATCATTAAATGGGCATAAGACTGCTCAGTTTGCACACGCTACTTCCATTTCCCACTGAAGATGATGGAATCCCTAACAAGGTTTAAATAAATGAATGGCTTAATCAAATTGGTATGAGTAAGACAGTGCTATTAGAATAATTAAAGGATTGCCTAGAAAAATATCTAAAGCTTGGTGCCAGAATCTTTTACCTTGATCTCAAAGTATTCTTCTTTCTTTGTACAATTACATTTGTACAAATGGTGATGATGTTTTTTTTTTTTTTTTTCTTTTCAGGATGATCACTAACAGCCTAGAAACCAGTTGTGTAGTTCATTGCTACAGATTTTTTTTTCAGTCAGATCATTTTTTAATTTGTTTTTTTTTTCTTTTCTATTTCTTAGGATGCCTTTCTTTTTGACACAGTAAATTTTCCCTCTTATTTTACTGTGGTTGTAATAGAAAGGTTCCACAAATTTAGAGGAAATTGGGTAGTACACTTATACTAAATTAATATACATAAGTGTCTTCTGAAATATTACTAATGAGATAGTGTGAAAGAACCCATTAAACATGTCAGTATATAAAAATGAAATGAAGCAACCATGAATTTAGTTGTTGCTAGATGTTGTAAGATGGGAATATAGGGGAAAAATGTAGAAAATTTAGCCCAGTGAAAGGAACTGACTGACTGGGAGAAAGAAAGAAAGAAAGAAAGAAAGAAAGAAAGAAAGAAAGAAAGAAAGAAAGAAAGAAAGAAGAAAGAAAAAGAAAAGAAAGATAAGAAAGAAGAGAAGAGAGACAGGAGGGAGGAGGGAGGGAGGGAAGGAGGGAGGAAGGGAGGGAGGAAGGAAGGGAGGGAGGAAGGAAGAAGGAAGGAAGAAGGAAGAAAGAAGGAAGGAAGAAGGAAAGAAGAAAGGAAGGGAAAAATACATATAAGAAATAAGACAACTCAGAAAATCTGAGGATGTAAAGCTCCAGGAAGAATTAACATAATGGGAGAAGCAGAAGTTATATAAAGAGCAATTACATAGTCTGGGGTGGGGGAAGGGCAGAGCAGTTTCTACCCTGTGGGAAAATGGACATGTTACCTGAAAAACTTTAGCTGAGGAGGTCTGGATCAGAAATTCCAGTAAAAACCCAGTACAAAACATGACATCAGAAACAACTGTAGAAAAGCAGGTATCACAGTGACTGTTGCACATCTCTGTCCCGCAGCCCTTCTATGAGCTGGTAAGTTTATGTCTACCTGTCTACCCAAAGGAATAGTGTCTGAGAAAACATAGATCATGAAGGGGAAAATGTCTACAAATTTAAGTCTTTGACATATTTTTAAAATAAGCTAATTACACAATGTTTAATTAAAAAAATTTCACTAACACATTCAGGGTGTCTTGCAAGATTTTGAGATTTGAAAGATTTTGAAAGATTCAAGAAACATTCGACAAATCTGCAAATTAAAAGAAATAAAGTAAAATAAAAAAGAAAACAGAAACCACAATGCATGAGCAAGAACTCAAAAAAATTCAGAGATAAAAGAGAAAGAGGAAAAAAAACATAGATGAATAAAAACCCTACAAAATATAGAAGAATAGATTTGATTGCTAGTCTCACAAATGAACTAAAATGATATAATGTGTTATTTTCCCTAATACTGTGAATGATGTGCTTGTAATGGATTAGAGGCAGGATTAATCACTAGCCATCCCTTAGCAGTTTTTATCTGAAATCATTACAAGTAGTTTATCACTTTAAAACAAAATTTATATTCAACATATGTAATTAAAAAGAATAAATACTCTTTGGATTTTTTTTAAAGGAATATATGAGAGAATATAAATATCTTGAATATTTAAAATATGGAATAAGGAATTAGCAATTCAATTAAATGAATGAAAGATGCCAGTTGTTAATCTGTTTATTAGAAGTTTGAGACCATTGATGTTAAGAGATATCAATGAGCAGTGTTTACTGATTCCTGTTCTTTTGTTATTGTGCTGTGCTAGTTCTCTGCCTGCCTGCCTGCCTGTCTGTCTGTCTGTCTCTGTCTCTCTGTCATTGTCTGTGTGTGTGTCAGTGAGTGTGTGTGTTTGTGTGTGTGTGCGCGCGCACGCATGCATGTGTGTGTATGTTTCCTGTCTTGATTTCTTGATCTGAGACTATTTAATACTTATTTGGGTTTTCTTGGGTTTGATTAACTTCTTTAGGTTGGAGTTTTCCTTCTAACACCTTCTGTAGGCCTGAATTTGTGTATAAATATAGCTTATATTTAGTTATGTTGAAATGTCTTACTTTCTTCATCTATGGCAATTGAGTATTGCTGGTACTGTAGTCTGGACGGTATCTGTGGTCTCTAAAAGTCAGTAGAACATCTGTCATTGACCTTCTGGCTTTTAGAGTCTCCTTTGAAAGCTCAGGTGCTATTATAAAAGTCTGCCTTCATATGTTACTTGGTCTTTTTCACTTGTATAGTTTAATAACGCTCTTGGCTTATAAGTTTAGTGTTTTTATTAACATGTGCCATGGGATATTTCTTTTCTGATCCAGCCTATTTGTTATTTTTTATGCTTCTTATATCTTAATAGGCATCTCATTCATCAGGTCAGACAAATTTTCTTCTCAGACTTTGTTGAAAACATTTTTGTGCCTTCAACCTGAGATTTTCCTCATTTCTCTATTCATACTGTTCTAAGATTTTCTCTTTTGATAATGTCCCAGACTTCCCAGATGTCTTGGTGACAGGTTTTGTAAGATTTAATATTTTCATTCTCCAAGGTATCCATTCCTTCTGCTGTGTCTTCAGTGGCTGAGATTTTACCTTCTATCTCTTTTTTAATTCTTTTCTCATACATCTCAATGGCAATTTCCTTTTCTCCACTCCTGCAGTTTCCTCTCCTCTCTCCCTCAGACTCACTCCTCCTCAATTCGCTTCAGATAACAGCAGATATCCTAAAAATATCAACTGAATATGGCATAAGAAGTTATAATAAGACATGGCACAAAACTCTCATATTAGGGTTAGGCAGGAGAGGGAACCCAATAGGAGGAAAGGAATTCTAAGAGTAAGTAAAAGTTGGAGAGAGACACGCCCACAAAAACACAAAGCTAACAACCATAATATATTTGCAGAGGACCTAGAACAGACTCTTGTAAGCTCCATGATTACTGATTCAATCTCTGTGAGTGCCTATGAAATCTGCTTAATTCTGTGGGATATGTTATCCTGGCTTTAATCTTTTTTCCTATCTTCCATAGGGTTCTCTGTGTTCCAAAGGAAGGAACACAATGAAGACCTCAAATGTGGGCTCTCTCTCAGCTTAATGCTGGACCATTAGTTTCTGCTTCTTCTCCCATCAGCAAAAGAAAAAAAACCTGAGGAATCAATTATAAATATAGCAGAATATCATTAGGAATTATTTTATTGATTTTTTTAAATCTTGGGTCTCTGGGTTATGCTGCTTCTGCTTCCTAGACATTCATGCAGTATTCCAATGAGCTCCCTTTCATGGTGTGGGCTTAAATTAGGCTAGTCATTGATTAGCCACTCCCACAGTGCCTCCATAACCTCTGCATATCTTGCAGGCAGAACAGATTTTGTTGGTCCAGATATACAATCTTCCCTAACCCATGAACACAAATACCAGCATAAAAACTCAATTAATAACAGCTAAGATAATATGTCTAAATGTTGATATCTGGTGTTGTCTTTGTCTTATTGATGTTTGTTCCTTGGTTTCTGTTGTGTTCTTTGATTCTTAGAGCAAGATGGCCATGTGTTGCCTGGGAGGAAATTCTTCTAGGATACTGATAGTTATGACCACTGGAGATTTCACATAAGATGTGTTTCTAGGAATTGGGAGTTGATATTTAGAAATGTGTTGGTCTAAGAGAGGGATTAAAGAGGGAGTCTACAGGTCTCCCAGGAGTATTCTACCCTGGGAAGGGGGTCAGAAAGTCAGAAGAACCCAAAACAGGCAAACTGCTACAGATCTGGAATAAGACTGGGGGACTGGATATGGAGGAGAGAAGAGAGCCTAGATATCTGAAGCTCACCTTCCTGTTTTGAAGCCCAACTTGCTTCTCTGGCAGCCTTGGCTGTTGGGGTTCAAGAGAATGCTACCTGGAGTTGGAGACTGGGATAATGGAATGAATGGTAGAAAGAAAGTTTGAAGGGGGAGATTTGTGTGAGCCACTAAATATGGTGTCAGGGAAAGTGGCAAGTCTCCACAGGTGTTCTGCTATGGAGCTGAGGATGAGATTGGTAAATTGGATTTGGAGGAGAGGAGAGAGAGGTAAAAATCTACCCTCAGATCTACCTGCCTCCCTGGCCTGTCTGGCTAGTGTGTTTTAAGGGAATGTCTGTTGTTTTTGGAGGCTTGGCTAGTGGGATGAGTTGAAGGAAGGCAGTTCTCAGTAGAAGGTCTAAGTGATCCATTGGAGATGGGGGATCACAGAGAATGAGGAAGCCTGCAGTAGGTTGGTTGTTATAGAGACGGTGATGAAACTAAATGATTGGTCTTAGAGGATGGAAAGGAATGATGACAATCTGCAGCTGCCTTACCTGCTTTCCTAGCTGGAGTGGTTTGAGGGTTTCAGAGATACCTGTTGGAACTAAGAGCTGGGACAAAGTAATGAGTGTAAAGAAGGAAGTTTGAAGGAGAAGATCTGTATGATCCATTGGGGATGGGGGCAGAAGGGAAGGGAAGTCACATCAGGTGGTCTGTTGAGGAGCTAGGAATGAGACTTGTGATTAGATTTAGAAGAAGTGAGACAGAGAAAAAGTTGAAGATCTACAGTTTTGCTAAATACCTCCCTTTTATCTTAACTGTCACCATCTGGAGCTGGAAGACATTAGGTCATACCACTCAGTGATCTGAATGAAGTTATTTTCAATCTAAAAGTGTGTGATTTATTGTCACTCACATGTGGAAGTAAACAGACTGATCTTCAAGGGGAAGTAGTGTAGAGATAATTAAAGGCTAGTAAAGATCTTGAGAAAAGAAGTAGAGCAGATTCCAAAATAGTTAGGTGAGCGAGGAGGGAGGTGATGTATGCTGTGAATATGTTTTATTGCCATTGGTTAATAAAGAAGCTGCTTTCAGCCAATGACTTAACACAATACAGCCAGTGTAACAGGAGGAGGGGGTCCTTTTGTTCTGTCCTGTCCGACTACCTTATACCCAAAATAACCACACAGAAATTATAATAATTTGATTACTGCCTGGCCCATTATATCTAGCCTCTTCTTGGCCAACTCTCACATCCTGATCTAACCCATTTCTACCAATCTGTGTAACACCACGAGGTAGTGGCTTACCGGGAACGATTCTAATCAGTCTCAGTCTCAGGCAGGAGCTCCATGGTGTCTGCCACTCTGCCTTCTTCCCAGCATTCTGTTCTGTGTGCTCCACCCACCTAAGTGCTGCCCTATCAAAAGGCCAAGGCAGTATCTGTATTCAACCAATGAAAGCAACACATAGACAAAAGAACCTCCTACATCAAGCCAGGCTGGAAAAGATATATAGAGTGAGTAGGCAGAGTCAGGGAGACACTATGTAGCTGTGTGCAGGACAGAGACATACTGGAATCTTGCCAGTAAGCCACAGCCATGTGGCAATACACTGATGTATAGAAATGGGTTAATTTAAGGCTTAAGATTATTAGCTTTAGCTAGCTAATAAGAAGCTAAAGCTAATAATCCAAACAGTGATTTAATTCATACAGTTTTGTCTGGTTATTTTGAGTCAGGGCAGTCAGGAAGGAACAAGCTGTCTCCAACTATAGGTGATGAAAGTCGCAGGGTTCTCAACAGAGTAAAATTACTGTAGTTTACAACAATCTACTGTGTATTGTAGAGAAATAGATAGAACAGTTCAGCCTTCCACATAAAGAAGTTATAGAGATGGGAATATTAATTATATTAATTTTATCATTATACTTCAAAGGTAAATATATATCATATATATGTAAAATTGCACTCCATATATATATATATATATATATATATATATATATATATATATATATACTGGAAAGTTGTAGTGTATCTTTAAAATTCCAAAATTGTACAACTGTGCTCATAATCTATTTTTAAATGACAATAATAAATCAAAACAATTGTATGTCAAATTCAACTGCTAAGCAGAGTAAAAGGAATTAAAAGCTTGGAAGTTCTAAGAGCCTGCTATTATCTTTCTGGAAGGAACTGGAGTAAGAACCCCATTAAAATTAGTAATATCCTTCATAAAAGAAGACAAAGGTTCTAGGAATGAATAATGTGATACAGAATAATAAAGGGAATTTTCAGAGAACAAGTAGCTCACTGCAAGTAGGATAGCTGGGGGAGTGAAAGGTAGGTGGATCACAGGTTTATGAGTTCAAGGCAGACTGCATTACATCTTTGAAGTCAGTGAGATGGCTCACTGCATAAGGGCACTTGCCATTGACCTCGAAGACCTTGGTTCAATAGTTTTCCATATGGCAGAAGGAGAAAACAGATTCCCGAAAATCCTCTGACTCCCACACTTACCTCGCAGCACAGACATGCCCCCACACAAACATAACAAACACAAAAACATACAAAATAAAATGTAAAAGTTGAAAAGTAAGAATAAGTTAAATAACAGAAGAATGCAACCCTACAGTTTACAATGAGTAAATAAGTTAACAATTATAATCGATGGGCAGTGCTAGCACAGGCCTTTAATCCCATCTCTCAGAACACAGAGGCAAGAGGTCCTCTGTGAGTTCAAGGATTGCCTGGTCTACAAAGTGAGTTCCAGGACATCTAAGGCTATATAGATAAACCTGGCATTGAAAAAAAACAATAACAAAAGAAGTTATATTTGATAGAAATTATCTTGAGGCATTTAAAAACTTTGGACAGACATTTGATTGACCTATTCAAACATGTGGAAATAGGGATAGTTGAGTGGAAAAGTAAAGCAACTCTTAAAATTAAACACATTAACTTTAGGAAAAATTAAAAGTAACATAAGAAAAAATTATGGCATCTTATTGACCCAAATATGGACAGGGACATAGCCACTGAAATGTAGATATTGTGTATGATAAAACAAATTATACTATAAAACAAAGTAGTAGAAAATATAATACAACTGCAAGAGATAAATTATAAAACTTAATGTCTCTACTGATATACTAGGAAATAAATAGGAGATATCTGAGATGAAGAATATAGTTCAAGTTTAAACATGTATAGATCAATATCAGAATTATCTCCAAAATGTGAGTGGTTAGTCCTCTGAATTAAATCATGAGAAGATGAAAATTATGACAGAATACTAAGTTCAGTTTTAAATATAGAATAATATAAAGATGATAAATAATTATCTGTATTTCCTCATATTGAATTATTGTTGATATGAAACTTCTTAAAAGATTATTTTTAGGTAGGGGAGAGACAGATAAAGTGAATTATATATTTTTCTCAATATTTTAAATGCTGATGATACTTATTATAAAGTAATGAAACAGCACAGAAGTATACAAAAATGAAAGTATATCAATCCAAAAATTACTGTCATCATATTAGTGCTACACAGTGTCAGACCTTGTTGTCTTTTAAAGGGTAGAAGCAAGGGTACCTTTAGCTGATAAGGGTAAAAGTAATAGCCAGATGCTTGCAAACAGAGACTACTCTTTGGTTTCCATCCACTCAGACCCAAATAATCACATAAATTACAACACTGTTTAGCTGATTGCTTGGGGATACTTCTAACTAGCTCTTATATCTTAAATTAACCCATTTCTATTAATCTATGTATCACCATGAGGCTGTGGCTGACTGGTAAGTTTCTGGCATCTGTCTCCTTCAACAGCTACATGGCATCTCTCTGACTATGCCCTCTTTGTTCTAGCATTCAGCCCAGTTTTTCCACCTAGCTCTATTCTGCCCTGCCATAGGACAAAGCAGTTTCTTTATTAAGCAACAGTAATAAAATATATTCACAGTGTACAGGGGGAAATCCCACACCAAAAGATTGCATAATTGATATAGACATTGACTCATCATGCTATTTCTTGATGTGGGATTTCCCTCTGTATGCTGTGAATACCATTGGTGAATAAAGAAACTGCCTTGGCCTGTTGTTAGGGCAGAACTCAGGTAGGCAGGGAGGGAGAAAGGAGGCAGTCAGAGAGAAGCTATGTAGCCCTGCCAGATACAGATACTGGGATCTTTACCCGGTAAGCCACAGCCATGTGGTGATACACATATTACTAGGAATGGGTTAAATTAAGATAAAAGTGTTAGCCAATAAGAATCTAGAGCTAACTGGCCAGGCAGTATTTTGAATAATATAGTCTCTGTGTGGTATTTTTGGGGCTGAGCAATCAGGAACGAACAAGCAGTCTTCTGACAACAATTTCTTGATAAATAAACCTATTTTGTTTTCATATTTAATATATAACCCCAAATGTCATGTAACATGATTCTAGGAATATTGTGCATGTCTTCAACTAAATGTTGATTTAGTTTTTTTGCCAAAGAGAAACGTTTGTGTGTTTTATTAATCGATTCAATTAGTAATTCTTAAGCATCTATATACCAGACACTAAACTATTGGCTACACACTGAAGAAATACATTAATACAACCCCAAAACACTGTGTAGTTGGAGGAGAATGAAAAAAATTAAAAGCTACAAAAAAGAAAATTACAAATTAAATTACCCAGTAACTTAATGTGATAAAAGGTCGCAAAGTCTGGGGCTGGAGTAGATACAGAGTAGTGAAAGAAAGATTTAAGAAAGGGAACAGACATGGGGAAAGATTCAAATTTCAGTTTTCAATTGGTCAGTCACGAAAAATTTCACTTAAAGGGTGCTATCAAATAGCATAAGATATCTGGGAGTATCGCTAACCAAGGAAGTGAAGGATTTATATGACAAGAACTTTAAGTCTTTGAAGAAAGAAATTGAAGAGGATACCAGAAAATGGAAGGATCTCCCCTGCTCGTGGATTGGGAGGATCAACATAGTAAAAATGGCAATTCTACCAAAAGCAATCTATAGATTCAATGCAATCCCAATCAAGGTCCCATTAAAATTCTTCACAGAGATTGAGAAGACAATAATCAACTTTATATGGAAAAACAAGAAACCCAGGATAGCCAAAAAAATCTTATACAATAAAGGTACTTCTGGAGGCATTACCATCCCTGACTTCAAACTCTATTACAGAGCTACAGTATTGAAAACGGCTTGGTATTGGCATAAGAACAGAGAAGTTGACCAATGGAATCGTATAGAAGACCCGGATCTTAAACCACAAACCTATGAACACCTGATTTTTGATAAAGGAGCCAAAAGTACACAATGGAAAAAAGAGGGCATCTTCAACAAATGGTGCTGGCATAACTGGATGTCAACCTGTAGAAGAATGAAAGTAGATCCATATCTATCACCATGCACAAAACTCAAGTCCAAATGGATTAAAGACCTCAATATTAATTTGAACACATTGAGATTGATAGAGGAGAAAGTGGGAAGTACTCTACAACAAATGGGCACAGGGAACCGTTTCCTATGCATAACCCCAGCTGCACAGACTTTAAGGGCAACATTGAATAAATGGGACCTCCTGAAGTTGAGCAGCTTCTGTAAAGCAAAGGACATTGTCACTAAGACACAAAGGCAGCCTACTGACTGGGAAAAGATCTTCACCAACCCTGCAACTGACAAAGGTCTGATCTCTAAAATATATAAGGAACTCAAGAGACTAGACGGTAAAATGCCAATTAACCCAATTAAAAAATGGGGGCGATGAACTGAACAGAGAATTCTCAACAGAAGAAGTTCGAATGGCCAAAAGACACTTAAGGTCATGCTCAACCTCCCTAGCTATCAGGGAAATGCAAATCAAAACAACTTTGAGATATCATCTCACACCTGTCAGATTGGCTAAAATCCAAAACACCAATAATAACCTTTGCTGGAGAGGTTGTGGGGTAAGGGGCACACTCATCCATTGCTGGTGGGAA
The DNA here is from genome assembly GCF_903992535.2 of Arvicola amphibius. NCBI lineage: Eukaryota > Metazoa > Chordata > Mammalia > Rodentia > Cricetidae > Arvicola > Arvicola amphibius. The sequence continues at coordinate 79,979,693 of NC_052057.2, read as the reverse complement.
TGCAAACTTGTGCAACCACTTTGGAAAGCAGTGTGGCGGTTTCTCAGGAAATTCGGGATCAACCTACCCCAGGACCCAGCAATTCCACTATTGGGAATCTACCCAAGAGATGCCCAATCATACAACAAAAGCATATGCTCATCTATGTTCATAGCAGCATTATTTGTAATAGCCAGATCCTGGAGACAGCCTAGATGCCCTTCAGTGGAAGAATGGATGAAGAAACTGTGGAATATATACATGCTAGAATACTACTCAGCGGTAAAAAACAATGACATCTTGAATTTTGCAGGCAAATGGATGGAAATAGAAAACACTATTCTGAGTGAGGTAACCCAGACCCATAAAGATGAACATGGGATGTACTCACTCATATTCGGTTTCTAGCCATGATTATAGGACATCGAGCCTATAAGTTTGGGATCCTTGAGAAGATAATAAGAAGGTGAACTCCCAAAAAAGATATAGTAATCCTCCTGGATATTGGAAGTAGACACGATCGCCAGGCAAAATTGGGAACTTGAGGGTTGGGCAAGACTGGGCCAAGGGAAGATGGGGAGAGAAAAGTGTGAAGGGGAGAGCGGGGGGAGCTCGGAGGAATGGGGTGCTTGGGATATAGGAAGGGTGGATATGAGAGCAGGGAAGCATATATCTGAATTTAAGGAGCTACCTGAGGGTTGTCAAGAGACTTGACCCTAGAGGGGTTCCCAGGTTTCCAGGGAGACGCCCCCAGTTAGTTCCTTGGGCAGCTGAGGAGAGGGAGCCTGAAAAGGCCAGTTCCTATAGCCATACTGATGAATTTCTTGCATATCACCATAGAACCTCCACCTGACGATAGATGAAGAAAATGACAGAGCCCCACCTTGGAGCACCGGACTGAGCTCCCAAGGTCCTGATGAGGAGCAGAAGGAGAGAGAACATGAGAAGGAAAGTCAGGACCGTGAGGGAACCTCCAGCTGGCGACAGATGGGGAAGGTGACTGAGCCCCACATTGGAGCACTGGACTGAGCTCCCAAGGTCCCGATGAGGAGCAGAAGGAGCGAGAACATGAGGGAGAAAGTCAGGAACGAGAGGGGTGCGTTCACTCATGGAGACGGTGGGACAGAACTAATGGGAGATCACCAACTCCAGTTGGAATGGGACTGATGGATCATGCGACCAAACCCGTCTCTCTGAGTGTGGCCAACAGCGGGGGCTGACTGAGAAGCAAAGGACAATGGCTCTGGGCTCTGATTCTTCTTCATGGACGGGCTCTGTGGGAGCCTTCTCAGCTTGGTCGATCACCTTCCTGGACCTGGGGGGAGTTGGGAGGACCTTGGTCTTAGCATAGAGTGGGGAACCCTGATGGCTCCTTGGCCTTGAGAGGGAGGGAGGGGAGGTATGGGTGGAGGGGAGGGGAGGGAAGGGGGAGAAGGAGGGGAGAGAAAGGGGAGAAGGAGGGGAGGGAGGGGGGAGGAGGAGGGAAGGAGATGGAAATTTTTAAATATAAAAAAAAAATAAACCATGAGAAAAAAAAAAAAAAAAAAAAAAAAAAAAGGGTGCTATGCCAGCCATGAGTTGAAAGAGTAAAGGAATAAGCAATGAAGTTTTAGAGGACAACATTAGAACCAAGGAGAATAGCTTATGCCAAGTCCATGAGTTGCATCTTTAAGTAATAATACTTAGGAGGCTGAAGAATGAGTGTCTCAAACTGAGAATTGGTATAGAACACAGAATGAGATCCAGACCAACCTCAGGAACTTCGTGAAATTCTGTACCAGAAATAAAATAAGTAAATAACTTTCATTTAAAAGAAATAAAAGAAAAAATGTGGACACTGTGCCTAGACTCAGTATAAGAAAGCAAAAGATTTGAATTGTTAAAAAATGTAAACGAGTGATCCAGCTATTTAGGTTACAGAAAAACTACTTTAACTTTAAGCTTCATGATTTTAGCCAAAGGCCTGATATGACAAGAATTTTCTGATGTTTCCTTTGGCTATTTTGTTGGAAGGAAGGTGAGTGCAGATACATCACCCGTAGAGCAATAGCAAGCTCTTGCAGCAATGTAAGTAAGACAAATTTAATTTGTGTTTACGCATTTTTCTTAGGCATTAGGGAAAATTTTATATGGCAAAGCCATCAACATCAGAAACCAACTCTGTGCATGTAAGATACTGCTAAAAATGAAAATATAATGATAAAATACCCAAACAATAGTATGACATTGAAGAAATAAAAGAAAGTTCTTAAGGCTGACAGCCCTGGGCATAAAGGTTACTATAAAACAGTGGTCATTGGGAGAGGGTGGTACTAGCAGGACAGTAGACAGATAGCTGTGTGAAACAGAAAAAAATGGTCCAGAAATAGAATCTCATAAACATAATCTACTGATCTTTCACAGACTATGCTAGAACAACTATGTATCCATAGGCAAAAAAAAAAAAAAAACCCAATGACTCTAAGCAAATACATTGTGACTTCACAAAAAAATTAACACAGAATAAAATGCATACCTAAGTTTAAAGTAAGAATTGTCAAATTGTCAAGCTCATAGAAGATATACTACAATGCAGATAATGTTATATTTAGAATTAATTTCTTAGATCTACATGAAAGGCAAGATCTAAGAAAGAATGATAGTATAAGTTGGTCCTGTTGAAAATTAAACATTTCAGCTCCATGGCAGACACCAGAAAGAAAAGGTGAGCAAGAGAGTGGTAGGATATATATGCAAAAATGCATCTGATAAAATACTTAATCCTAAATACACAGAATTTTTAAACTCAACGATGAGAAAATAACCCAGTTTTTGAAATGAGTTTAAAATATTATCACATACCTCACCGAAGAATAGAGGGATAGATAGATAGATAGATAGATAGATAGATAGATAGATAGATGATAGATAGATAGATAGATAGATAGATAGATAGACAGATGATAGATAGATAGATAGATAGATAGATAGATAGATAGATAGATGATAGATAGATAGATAGATGATAGATAGATAGATAGACAGACAGATGATAGATAGATAGATAGATAGATAGATAGATAGATAGATAGATAGATAGATGATAGATAGATAGATAGACAGATAGACAAATAGATAGATAGATAGATAGATATACAATATAATATAATATATACTTATAGTAAGGATATGAAATATAGTGAGCATAATATGCTACCAGGAATAACGCAAATGAAAACAATGAGGCAAAGCTATATGGTTGTTAGTCTGGAAAACATCCAGAATATGGATGACATTAACAGTAGGCCAGAGGGTAGAATAACAAAAACTTACTGTTCATCAAAGTGAAAACTAATATAATTATTATAGTAGTTTCTTCCCAAAAGAAGTATGTTTTTACTATATGATTCTGAAAATACCTCTTATGTCTTTGTGTGACCAAAAGTGGAAAATCTTCACCCATCCACCCAAAACATTAAAGAATGATGTTTTCATAGCTTTGTTCCTAGTTGCCAAATCTTGGAAAAGAAAAGATTGAAAGTACGAGAAGCCACATGGTACATGACACCTGTTTTCTGTAAAGGAAAGATAATTCATTGTACCTGGAAGGACAAACAAAAGCTGTAGGCAATAAGCAGTAAGGTGGATCTAGAGATGCAGATTCCAAAGTTCCTTTCAAACCTCAGTTTGAGTCATCAGTAAACTCATGTCACTCGGTAGTAAAATTAGGAAGGATGACAAAGATGGGAGGGGAAATTGCAGCAGCTTACATTGACCAGCGACTTCCACAGCAAAAGACAGGCAATTTAGTCCATGTTTAGACCCTGTGAGTACCTCCTATCTTCCTAGTACTCAGCTTTCAGTAGCATAAGCATTGTTTTAACTTGTCATCTATCATCTCCCCAGATGGCATTTTCTGTAGCATCATTCTAAAGACACGGCGTCCACAGCACATGAACCACACTTGATGAAGAGCTGTATTCTTTTCTTCATGATATCTCAGTGCTTATGCTTACTAATATACTGAGGTCCCAGACTGATGGAGATAGAAATTAAAAGCAACCAAGTGTCATAGCTACTATCCAGTAATTTAAATAGTAGGTTAGGGCTCATGGAATGTCAGTTACAGTATCCCCTATCAGCTCTCTGGGAAATTCTGTCATTGGATGTTACCAAGAACTTCCAGTTTCTTTGGAGTTATATGTATTTTCTAATGTGAATATTACAATGAGAACCCTTCATTGTTGTGTACTCATGCACAATGAAGCACTGCTTATGAAAACTAATGTTACCTTGAATTAACTTCTAACTCATTGACAAAAATTAAGTCCCAATCACTGTATGGTTTATTTTTCATGGATTAAAAACAAAGATAAAAGTGATAGCTCTTGCAGTAGAATCAAAATCCGGTGTCATTATTATTAGCTTCTCAGTCAGCCCCCATTGTCAGCCATGTTCAGAGAGTCCGGTTTGATCACATGCTCATTCAGTCCCAGTCCAGCTGGCCTTGGTGAGCTCCCATTAGATCAGTCACACTGTCTCCATAGGTGGATGAAACCCTCATGGTCCTGTGTTTCTTGCTCATGTTCTCCCTCTTTCTGCTCTTCATCTGGGCCTTGGGAGCTCAGTCCTGTGCTCCAATGTGGGCCTGTGTCTCTTATCTTCATCCATTGCCAGATGAAGGGTAAGGCTTACAGTGAGCCCATCCATGCTGAAGAGTCCAAGCCCATCGCCGTTGTCCTTGGTTTCTCAGTCCTCCTCCACCATCAGCCACATTCAGAGAGTCCGGTTTGGTCGCCTGTTCCATCAGTCCCATTAAAACTGGACTTGGAGCCTAGTCTGTTTGGATGCACACCTTCCTAGACCTGGATGGAGGGGGGAGGGTCTTGGACTTCCCACAGGGCATGGCACCCTGACTTCTCTTAGGACTAGAGAGGAGGGGGAGGGCCAGTGGGGGGAGTGGGAGGAAAATGGGAAGATGGGAGGAGGTGGAAATTTTTAATAAATAAATAAACAAATAGTCACAAAAAAAGAAAAAAAAGAAAAACCAAAATTAAACAAACAAACAAACAAACAAATAAATAAATAAATAGATGCCAGTTCTACCAATTCTAAATCTCTCAGGGTTTCGAGAGCATAAAATGATTTTTTTAATGAAAGCTTTTAGAGAACGTGGTGATGGAAGAAGAGTGGATATGGGATGTGGGGACATGGAAGGGAGGTGTGGGGAAAGGAAGAAAGGAGGGAGGGGAACTGTGATTGGTATGTAAAATAAATAAATGAATATATCATTTAAAAAAAAGTGATAGCTCTTCCCTGTGCATTACTGATGCAGGCTAATGCCACTTTCAGACCACTTAATTAAATGTAACTCTGTTCTTGAGAATCAAACAGGTAATTTTGCATCCCGAAGTAGCTAATCCATCACCTTAAATGAAAATTTCAACAGGCATTGTATTACATCTTTGACCCCTTCTCTGCACAGGTCTTCGTGTGCGGCTGGAATGGCATCTGCTTTACCACTGTCATCATTTTCTCAAAGCTTTTGTCAGACCCGGAACTGATCTGCTGCTCTCTCAGATCCTGTGCAAAGTGAAGTGATGTCCAATTTCCCGACCTCTAGAGGCCTTCAGACCAAGCCCAAGAATGCTAAAGCAGACAGATACAGAGGAGGTTCAAGTAGCTGAGTAAGCTTTAAATCATTGCAAGGATTAAGTGGGTGGTCCAAGAACAAGGTTCGACAGGAGCAGAGGAAAAGCGGAAGGGTGGCAAGCAAGAGTTCTGCCAGTGCCCTGTGCATTTGACCAACTGGAGATGTCAGATGCGCGGAGCTAGCAAGCAAATAAAAACTAACCAGATTTCATTTTTCTGCATTGCTCTGGTGCTCTGTGCTACGCGGCAAGATGATAATTAGCAGATAGCTTCTCTGTTCTTCAAAGAGGGAATATAAGAGCATTTTAGTCTTTAACTCAATGAACCCATATATCTTTGTAAACTTCCCAAATCATATCAAAAAATTCATTTAAATCAGTTCATAATTTTTTAAAAAAAGCCTTTAAAATAAGGCAAAGCTGTATGTGCTACTGAATTTTACTAAGCAGCTGGTTTGAAAGGGACTTATTTAATGAAGCTTGTTTTAAATTGTCCATCTCTTGTAAGGATGTGTGCACTTCTCAGAGTCCTTCTGTGACTGGGTTTTGTTTTTTGTGAACTTAGTGAATAGGATTTAAACTTCTTAGCTTTTTTTCTTTTCTTTTCTTTTCAAAAACTACAAACGCAATCAGTTGGAGTAGAATCCATTCATTTGGTCTCTGCTTTCTGAATGCAAGAAAGAAGCTACTTTTCCTCCCCGTCGTTTCATTCCAGCTGAGCACAGTGCAGCAAACATCTCATGCTGAAATCAGTGCCTTTTAAAAACTTCAAGGGGCTTGAAAGCTCCGAACCTGTTCAGAGGTGAAGTGGCTCCAAGAGATCAGCTTCGAGGCACCCTATTTATACTTCCCTTGGCTGTTAAGGATCTCGGTCCTTTATCCATAGCATCATTACAAAAGTTCCCTCTCTCTGAACGCCAGACCAGGGCCAGTCTCCTCTTTGGTAACTGCAGCACGGCTCTCCATTTCACTCCCTGAAAAGAAGCTTGGCCACTAGCTGAAGTCTACTATGAGATCAAGAGAAACTAGTTCCTTAAGGTTGGGGAGAGTTAATTGATCTCCCCTCCCCAAGTGCCCCTCACAGTCTCGCCTGCCCCCACTGACACTGGCTTCTGCTTTTCTCCAAGGGTTATAACTTGCCAAGCAAGGAACGGGCCTACCACCTATAGAATTGCCCAGTGGAATGCAAAATGTGTGAGAGGAAAGATCTTCCAGCCACACATTTAAACAAAATAAAGCAAATCCTAACGACTCCCAGTTTATTCCTCCAGAAAGCCCAAGTCTTTTCTCCCTCTTCACAGTTAGAATTAGTTTTTTAACTAAGCTTTTCAGAAGAGAAATATAAAATAAAATCGTATAGAAAGTATTTTAAAATTCTGTGAAAAGTAATTGTAGACTAGCTAATTAATTTTCTATTCTTCTGATGTCCCACTGTCTTCTTAAATAAATCCCACTGCACTATATTTTGATCTTCTTGTTCTTGTTGGCACTAAAACATAAATAAATAAATAAATAAATAAATAAATAAATAAATAAACAAACAAATAAGTAAATAAATAAATAAATAAAACGATGAGCTGTATTTGTTTTAGGGGTAAAAATGAGGCATGGTTAATGTTCAAGTACTAAGCGTAAACCTAAAGAATATAAGACCAGAAGGCTACCATAATTATTTTCACTTGAATGAATATCAATTCTCTTCTATTAAGTCGTTTACCTTCTACTTTGTCTCATATTTAACATTTCAAAAGTAAATGTTTTTATTGGAAGTAGATTTCTACACTGAAGGGAAGAGAAATTAAGTTGATTTATTAGTCAAATTGATAGTTTATGTAGATAAAAACAAATTGATGAATTCTATTCTATTCAAAGTGAAGTGAACAGAGCCGGCAGAATAGCTGTGTGCTGAGTCCATGTTTGGTCCTTTTCTCCACTGAAGTCCATTAAACATAATTTACAAAGTGAATATAGGAAGAAAACTTTTAGATTTGTCCTAGAGTTTTAATGGTCAAAAAGCTAATAACTATGATGAAGCAGGCAGATATTTCAAACTGATGGAGCAGAACCAAACCTAAGCTCAGCCCCATTCACTTGGATGACTGATGATTTAGTACGATATCCACCTGGAGTTGTTATAATTTCTAAATGCCTGCCTAATTGACTTGCACATTGCATTTGTGTAGCTAAAGCATTCCAAAGATGGCACTCTATGACAAGCGGGCTTGAGTTTAAATAAAAATTAAGATGATACCTCCTTCGTTTATTACCCGCAACAATCAATCCTCTTCATTTTTTGGCTAAGAGGACTTGAGTTTGGGTGTTTAAAAATATTTGCAAAATTCTCACATCACTCTGCTTTGGCTTGTAGCTGCCAACCTTGACTTGTCACCTGACGTCACACAAACAGGGGCCCAGAGTACGGAGGAGTCAGAAAAAAAAAAAAAAAAAAAACGGTCATGTTTCTCCCGCATCTGGTACTTACACTAATGGGACTCTTTCTTGTGAATTTGGAAACTATGACTAGTATTAGAGATAACGCTCTTCCAGTACCTACAGTAGACTTTCTTGAGGTACTTTTCACAGTTGTAGCAATAACAGGCTACTAATGCTACCTACTGACTGCTTCAACCAAAATGTGGTAAGCAACCACTCTTACTTACAGATATCATGCTAAAGATTGGACAGATCTTTTAAGCTGATTGGACAAGATCCTACCCTCTTACAGCTTGTACTCTAATAGAAAAAACAGACACTAAGAAAATAAATATAAAAATAAATGCATCCTATAATATCATAACATGAGAAAAATGATGGTGCAAAGGAAAAATCAACTTGGACTGGGAGCCTCATTGTCAATTTGTCTCTGCAATATTCCTGCTAGTGGCTTTCTGTAATGGTTAAAAAAAAAAAAAAAAGCTTGTCTGATAGGGAGGTAGAGCTACACCTTTTTAATTTTTATTAAACTCTACATTTTTGTCTGCTCCCCTCCCTGCCTCTCCTCTCCCCTTCAACCCTCTTCCAAGGTCCCCATGCTCCCAATTTACTCAGGAGATCTTATCTTTTTCTACACTTATTCATGCAATTTTGACACCAGTTGACATCCTATTGTGCATGAAAAAAAATATCATGGAACCCCAGCCCTAGATTAAGCAATTAATGACTTTTAAGAGAAGAAGAATTTGTCTTTCGTATGTATGAACCCCTTATTTGTTTATCGAATAGGAGTAGTCATCATTGAAAATACGTAAGAAATAATAAACAAATCCAGTAAATTCTGTTTATATATTTTAACTCCATGTGAGTAACTTCTTAGAATGTCACATGTTTTAGAAGGAGAATGTTGGGAAGAAACATGAGAAAGGCTGAATGAAAGAGATGGAGGAAGGCGAAGAAATGATATAACAATTTAATTAAAAACAAAAATTTTAAAAATATAGGGGGGATTTAAGAAGACCAAATAGAGGCTGTCAGACAGAATCTGATGCCTGAAAAGACTTTAGAAGTCATTTGTCCTGGATTCCCAAGCAGCCTCAGAAGCCCTCTAAAGAGGTGTCTGTCTCATCCCACACTGTTAAATATTTCTACAGATGGGGCTGGGAAGATGGCTCAGTGAGTAAAGCACTTGAGGTTCAGGACTGAAAATCTGAATTCAGATCTTTAGAACCCACAGAAAAACCAGGCCCAGCAACAGATCAGCAACCCTAGGACTAGGGAATGTAGACACAGACAGTTTCGTAACCAGCCCAGTCTATACAGGATCGTGTAGACGAAGATTGCACTTTCGTTTACAAGAACATGATGTCTAGAATCAATGAGAGACTATCTTTAAAATAATGTGGATAATGAGGTTTTAAGACACTTAGTGTCACCTTCCTGACTCCACATGTAAATGCATAGGTGAGTGTTCCTACATAAATGCATACATATATGTACATATACAGTGCACACATATATACACCATTCAGATACACACTCAAATAAATAAATAATAAAATAAAGGAATGAAGGCATGAAAATATTTCCTAAGACTGATATCTCATTAGTATACAAACTCTTACTATAAAGGTATCTTTATACAGAGACCAGATGTGTTCCTCATGACATCAACAAATAGGGCCAGTTCTACCCTCTGATCAGTATAATACTTGCTCCACACAGCATTTTATCTGTTTATGATTTTTACACATTTTTTTCTTTAGGACTTAGATTCTATTCAGTGTGGATATTATTTTTAAATGGTAGAGCTGCCCTACAGAATCTTATTGAGGATTTAGAACCTGGTGGGGGTGACGGGGATCACTGGATAAGCAGAGAGGAATGGGTCTCAAGCACTGCTCCACACGGCACAGGAATTCAAATATTCATTAGTTGCTGTGGACGACTTCCTGTGGCACAGTTAATACATGCTCTATTCAACAGCAGTGAGCTAATGCAGTTACCTGGCAGCAACGCATTTCCAAAAAGGCCATCTTGCTTCTCATTGACTATTGATGACTGCAGCCCAGGGGGAAGAAGAACATTCATAAACATCAATCAGGGCAAGAGGCTCCTTCTAGTCTCTTTTAAAGAAGATAATGTATGAGAGACCTCTTTTTTTAACTGTAAAGCAGTACACAAATGTAAAGAATCTTTACCATTGTCTTAAAAGGGAGTTGGAATAACATTAGTGCTATTAGGTTTTGTTTGTCATGCAGCCTACTCAGTAGTTACCTAACAAAAGACTATGTGTCCATTTTCATTTTCTCTGCCTGACAGTAAAAAAAATGTGTTTTTAATGAGTCATATTTATGATATTTATTTATTGATCATGACTGTCTAAAAATAAATATTTCCTTTTATTTTTGAGATTATTATATACTTATTCCCTCTTCTTTGTTCCTCTAAACTCTATGTACCACCCCCTTTTCTCTCTTTCAAATTCATGACCTCTTTTCACTTAATTGTTACTTATATGATCTATATTGATATTATATGTTTGTGTGTATATATAATTAAATAATTACAGTCTACTTGGTCTGTATAATGTTATCTGTATGAATATTATTCTAGGGTTGACCACTTGGCGTTGGATAACCAATTGGTAGGCTCTTCCCAGGTGAAAAGGATTTTTTCCCATTCTTAACACTTCTAAGTGGCCTATAGTTCTTTGCCTAGGGTTGAGGTCTTGTGTCCTTTCCCTATTGATGGTAACAAAATTGTTTTTAAATAATTAGGCTCAGGCTTCCTATTTTTCTAGCTAGGATAAGTTTCTATCTCCAAGATTTTTAAATTTTTCATTGGAATTTTCTCAATGCATATTTTATTTTAAAGTGATAAGAATGCTAAGACATATGAGATAGGATGGCTTATCATAAATATATATATACTAATTCTGCTGAAGAGAAAGCTCTGCTGTCATAGAGTCACCACCAGGTATTAGATATTGTTAGGGGTTAGATTTATATTATTTAAATCCATCCTCATAAACAACTCTCATCTTAGGGATGAAAAAACAATGAAAAACAATCCTGAAACTTAAAATCTAATCACCAGCTCCTCCCATTTTTTCATATCTAGAAGGATGCATAGTTGAAATGTATAGGCGAAAGCCGAGTCATTGTTCATATGCTGATTTTCACACAAAGTCCTTCCACAAAAGATTTGATTTTAGTACGCACTTTAATGGCATTTCTTTAGCTACTTTTCTTGTTGCTCTGACTGAGCAACTTAAGAAAAGGAGGTTTTATTCTGGCTCCAAAGTTTAAAGAGGAATGGAACAGCAGCAGGAACATGAGGTTGAGGTTCACATTGCGGCGACAGTCAGGAAGCCAAAAGAAATGAATATTGGTGTTCAGCGAGCTCTATTTTCCCCTTTTCATTCTGGCGGAAACCTCAGCCCTTGAAATGGTGCTAACCACAGTCAGGATGGGTCTTTCCTCTTCAGTTTAATATTCTGGGAAACATCCCTACAGATACTCCCAGAAGTGTCTCTCATTAATTCTTTACATTTTCATTTGGCATTTATCACTTAACTGATAAAATGTCATATACTATTTTCTAAGGATTTACCTAGTTTAAATATATCATGGGTTTTACTGTAGGAACTTAAAATATACAGTTTTTTTTAAATTTTATTTCTTTTAAAAAGAAAACAAACTATTCTTTTTCATTTTACATACCAATCCCAGTTCCCACTCCCTCCCCTTCCTCAAATCCTTCCAGCTTTCCTCTCCACCCCCTATCCACTTCTCAGAGAGGGTAAGACCCCTTGCTGCTAGGAAGGACCTTGGTCCTCCTCACTGTATCCAGACTGAGCAAGTTATCCATCAAAAGATAATGGGTTCCAAAAAGGCAGTACAAGCAACAGAGGCAAATCCTGGTGCCACTGCCAGTGACCCTGTAGTCTTCCCCAGCCATACAACTATCAACCACATTCAGAGGGTCTAGCCTGGTTTTATGCTGATTCCTTTCCTGTCTGGCCACAGTTGGGGAGCTCCCATTAGCTCAGGTAAGCTGTTTCATTGAATGACCCTATCATGGTCTTGACCTCTTTTTAAATAATCTCTCTCCTTCCATTCTTCAACTGGACTTTGGAAGCTCAGTCCAGTGCTCCATTGAGGATCTCTGCCCCGTCTCCATCAGTTGCTGGATGAAGGTTCTATGGTGACATTTAACATGACCATCAATATGACTACAGTGCATGGCCAGTTCGGGCACTCTCTCTACTATTGCTTAGGGTCTTAGCTGGGATTATCCTTGTGGATTGCTGGGAATTTCTCTAGAGCCAGGTGTTTTGCTTGCCCCATAATGGCTCCCTCAATTAAAATATCTCTTTCCTTGCTCCTCATTTCTGTCCTTCCTTAATCTTGAATATCCCATTCCCTCAAGTTCTCTCACTCCCCTTCTTCTTTCATCTTTCCCTTCTGCCCTCTCTTCTCCCCCAAGCTCCATGCTCCCAATTTTGTCAGATCTTATCTCTTTCCCCTTCTCATACACACACACACACACACACACACACACACACACACACACACACACATATATATATATGTCTCTCTTAGGGTTCGCCTTGATACCTAGCTTCTCTGGGGTTATGGATTATAGTTTTGTTATCCTTTGATTTACAGCTAGTATCAACTCATGAGTGAGTACTACAATGTTCATCTTTCTGGGTCTCGGTTACCTTACTCATGATGCTTTTTTCTAGTTCCATCCATTTTCATGCAAATTTCAAGATATTGGTTCTTTTTAACCGCTAAGTAGTACTCCATTCTGTAAATGTACAACATTTTCTTTATTTGTTCTTCAGTTGAGGCACATCTAAATTGTTTCAAGGTTCTGGCTATTACAAATAATGCTGCTATGAACATAGTTGAACAAGTGTTCATGTAGTATGATTGAGCATTCTTTGGCTATATGCCCAAGAGTAGTATTACTGGGTCCTAAGGTATGTTGAATACCAATTTTCTGAGAAACCAGCATACTGATTTCTAGAGTGGTTGTATAAGTTTGGATTCCCACCAGCACTGGAAGAGAGTTCCCCTTACTCCACATCCTCTCCAGGATAAGCTATCATTAGTGTATTTGATCTTAGCCATTCTGAGTGGTGTAAGATGGTATCTCAGAGTCATTTTGTTTGCATTTCCCTGATGATAGATAAGGATGTTGAACCCTTCCTTAAGTGTCTTTTGGTCATTTGAGATTCTTCTGTTAAGAATTCTCTATTTAGAGTTGTACTCCATTTTTTTAAATTGGATTATTTGGAATTTTGATATCTAATTGCTTGAGTTCTTTATATATTTTAGAGATCAGTCCTCTGCCTGATGTGGGGTCAGTGAAGATATTTTCCCATTCAGTAGGCTAACTTTTTGTCTTATTGACTGTGTCCCTTAGTTTACAGAAGCTTCTCAGTTTCAAGGGGTCCCATTTATTAGTTAAAATAGGGCCCAGCATGTAGATGTTTCAGCATTCTGTGAGGTTGTGTTCCAGAGACTTTGTATATTACACTAATTAGTATCATATGGGAAAAAATTGACTTCAAATTTTCAGCTATTTAGCAATTTAATAAATAAAGACATTACTAAAGATAAAATTATGATTTATAATTAATATAATTGGAACATAGTAAACATTCCTCTCCACCTAATAGTTGTGTATGCTAAATCTGTCATGTCTGCATGATAAAAATACTGCAGAAGGATGTGCATTTGCCTCTTTCTTCCAAACTGCACAGTCTGTGACAGAACTTGTTAACTTGAAATCAACCCTACTGGATAATTTACACCATGAAAATCAGCAAATGCCATAAATATGGATTTTTATTCCCCTGGGGAATGAAGCTGGGTGTTAAACATTGTCCAACACAACATCAACTCAGAAAGTCTGATGATTCATCTAACATAGCATGTGCTATTTCTCTTTAGCTTCAGACACGTCTTCATGGTAACTCCCATTTATTTCTGGTTTATCTGTCTTCTTTGGACTTGGGGACCACTAAGTAACTTTGGCTTTCATTTTCAATTTTCTCAGCAATTCCAACTTTGTCCCGATTAAGCCAGATTGCATGTCTTTTGGAAATTCAGGATGAATTAATGATTGATAAAGAAAAGATCTTCAAATAATGATTGTGCTGCCATTTAACTCCCATAACAGATTGCCAAACAAAAAAATACTGTTTATGAGTTAGAAGATAACAGATTTTCTCTGCAGGTTCTGAGACCAACTCCTCTGTTCCAAATTCCCTTCTGGTAGAAGGGAACTCCTAATTGCTCTTCTTCTTAAGCTCATAAGATAATATGAAGTTCAATCTCTGTGAAGCCACTTTGAAAATAAGCTGTGCATTTGGCAGATATTACTATTATTAAAGGAACTTTCAAATCCTTTAAGACATATCCATGCATGTTTCCAATAAACCAGATATGCAGTTTTTATAGTTTGCATTGGAAATTAGAATAAAAGTAGAAGGTACCATATTTTAAAATATTTATTTTGTGCTATGTGTAACTGATTCATTTTCACAGCAGTATGAAATGATCTTATTACATATCTAGTGTACATAATTATTAAATAATAATACAAATATAAGCCATGGAAAACACTGTAGAGTTATAACACCATTGAAATATAAACACTTAGATGCAGCGAACAACTTTCATGGTAATTATATTTGCCATTAAATGATAACATCCAATTGGTATCTAGTCTTCAGCATACAAATAAGCGTGTAATACTGCAAATACACTCTAATTACATGGCTGTTTGTCTCCTGTAAAAGTAATAAAATGAACTACTATCAGTGTTTCAAATTCCAATGAAGAATCTCATTCTGACTCTAATGAAAGATGCTAGGTGAAGCTTATGTCTTAATATCTTCCTCATTTCTATCCTCAATACCAATGATCTGACTACTTAGTTCCAGATGTCAAATATTCTATTGCAATATTACTATCATTATTGACATTGTTGTTACATGATGAGATTTGACCTGATATTCTACTGAAGCCTGTACAAATCTTAATTGGAAACTGGAGCAAAATATCTATTTGTCTGACAGAGTTCAAATAAAGCTGCTAATTTCTCCACTTCAAGCCTTTGGCAGATAACTTTATCATCTCAACTTTCTACTCAGACATTTATTTAAAACCGTAATTTTGTGGTTATTTTAGACACAAAATAAAAAGCACTTTTTAAATGAATTTTCATGTTGTAGCATTCAGGGCTATAAATTGGCCCACTCAGATATCTACTTCATGTATGAACTGCTGTAGCATATGAAGTGGCCAGACCTGCATATCCAAAGCTGAAGGAACTCCAAGACACAAGACAACAACAGTATATTCAAGAGGAGTCCCAGTGAGGTCCCAGTGTCAAATGTGTAGCAGAAGCAAGAGGTCTGGAACCAGAATGAATCATCGCAATGAACACTTACAAATAAAGATGTATACACTAAAGGGTATACTGTGTGACTCGCTGGGCCACAGTACAACTTCCATTCCTAGACTTTGTTTATTTGTTCTTTTTATTGGTATATTTGTTACACTTTGATTATTTGTTCTTTTTATTGGTATGTTTGTTACTTTGGTTTTGGATTTTTTGTTTTTCTTTTATATTTCAGTTTATGGGGGAGGTTGCAAGGACAAAGGGCAGATCTGAAGGAATGGGATTGGGATGCTTGATGTGAAATGCACAAAGAATCACTAAAAGTGAGTAAGGGTAGAACAACTAATGAATAGATATTTATACAATGGGATATTATTCAGCTATTAAAAATGAAGTTATAAAATTGAGCTAGAATATCTCATCCTGAGGAATGTAGCCTAGACCTTAAAAGAAAAACATTGAAAGTTTCCTCTATATATTAGCTTTTAAGCCTTCAGATAGTGAATAAGTATAGCCACAGAGATTAGGAATAAAGTAAAGGAATGAGGCAGGGCAAGGGGAAGATCTCCCAAGGAATGGGAAATAGAATATATAGTAATGGGGTAGGTGCAAGAGCTGCAGCATTGAACAGAGATGTGGATAGATAAAAACAGTAAAGGAGGGAATATGAGGAAGGACAAGTAACACTGAGGC
Source organism: Arvicola amphibius (assembly GCF_903992535.2). NCBI lineage: Eukaryota > Metazoa > Chordata > Mammalia > Rodentia > Cricetidae > Arvicola > Arvicola amphibius. The sequence continues at coordinate 79,963,533 of NC_052057.2, read as the reverse complement.
CCGTTTGATGGAGTCATATGGAAATCTACTACTATAGAAGCTTTGTAATATAAACACATGTGATGGAAGTATAAACGGAATCACCAAATGAGGAAGACAATGCACCAACCAAGTAGACATCTTCTGCAACCAAGTAAAACTTCGAGTGCCAAGAATGAGTTAAGTCTATAATTTTTGCGGGCTTGTTGCTGCTGCCAGTTGTGTGGTCCCAATTTCCCAGGGGGGAAGGGGTGAAAAGATGCAGAGGCAACGGCATAGACTCCTATACAGAAGCTCTTTATTGTAAAAAGGTCGGGGAGTATGGGGTTAGGGAAATTAAGCTGCTGCAGGAACATTCCTGGTTGGTCCTTTTGAAACTGGCGGTCACTACTAGTGTGTTGTGATTAGCTAGGAGCACGTACCACGCTTTTGGTCCCCTGACAGGTTGTCTTGGCCAGTTTTACTTACTCATTGTGAGTTTGCGTGCGCTTGCTTGTGCTTGCACTATTGTCCTGCCTCATGGGTCTGATTCAGTTGTTGGCCATAAGGATTTTATAGATACCCCCAAATGCTTTAGGCTATTTCCAGGGCTGTTGTTTTCTCTCCAGAAACTGATGGTAAGGTCCCGTGCTGATGACATCACTTACATATTTTGTTGGGCACAGAGAAGATCAGCGGGTGCTTAACAAGAGCTTTCATCCTTATTAACTACTCTCTACCCTACAAAAGCAGAATACTAGACATAATATTAGTGTTGACAGTATGTTATTCCTAAAGTTCATAGGAAAGCTAATGAAAATCTGGATAGCATTTGAAAACCTGGAATAACCACAGGAAAGATGAAAGTAAAAAAGCAGCTTTGTGTAGCAATAAGGAGCTTTAGGGAGGGGCTGGCAGGACAAAGGTGCTATGAAGAGGAAAACTGGAAAAAATGGGGAGGATTTAACATGGAAAGGCAGAGAAAATGCAATAGAAAGGGAAAGAGAGAGGAAGGGTAAGTAAGACTAAAGATGTCTACAAAAGTCATAAGGAAAATACTATTTTATAAGCTTACTTAAATACATTGAGAGAGTGTGTGTGTGTGAGAGAGAGAGAGACAGAGAGACAGAGACAGAGACACAGACAGACAGACACACACACACACACAGAGAGAGAGAGAGAGAGAGAGAGAGAGAGAGAGAGAGAGAGAGAGAGAGAGAGAGAGAGAGAGAGAGAGAGACTAATGAATTTGGGAGGTGGTGGGAGGACACAGAAGGCGTTTAAGGAAGCATAAGGTAGTAAAGGAATGGGTGGACATGAGTATACTACTATACTCAATTTTTTAAAATTTAAATACAGAAGTACAATTTCTTCACAACCAATATGAGTATAAATAAGTTAAACCTGCGTACTCTTTATAGGACAGAGACCCAAAGAAGTACCTGTCATAAAGTCTTCCAGAAGGGGCTGTGGCACTCCTACCACTTAGTCAGATTGCTTTCTCACCCAATACCCTGCCTCTCTTGAGTGAGGTGCATTGTTAATAGGAAGCCTTCCAGACCTGGGTGACTGAGACAACGTAGTGGGTGGTTACTGTAATCCTAAAACACAATGTATAAGAGTTGAAATTTAACCAGAACAAAATACTACAAATAACCATTCTTGAGTAAAATTTTGCTCTCTATATTTACTTTTTATGAAATATCCTCTATCATGCCCGAAATGGACATATAGAATCTTAGATTTTTATAAAGTATTATATTTTTTGATTGTTATAAAAGTGAAAATTTGGAAAAATGAGAGAAAGGTAAAGTTTTTTTCATATCTCAACACCTCATTCCGGGATTATTAAAAAGGGTAGAAAAATAAAGCACCAAGGTGTATTCTTTTCAAAATCACACATGTTGTTTCTCTCTCTCTCTCTCTCTCTCTCTCTCTCTCTCTCTCTCTCTCTCTCTCTCTCTCTTCCTTCTCGCTTTTCCTTGTTCTTTCCATCTCTCTCTCATTTCCTCTCATTTCTCTTTCTTTTACTCCCTTTGTCTATGCCTTTCTCTCCCATAAATAATTATACATTTTGTATCTTATTTAGTTCTTTTTATTTTTTGGTGTTATGATTCTAAACCTGATTTTGCTCACAAAATGAATTCTATCTCCTACCCACCTCTTCCTATGGTTTTGCTTTTAGGTTGTACATTTATTGATTCCAAAATTTATTTTGTAAACTTTCTTCTGCGCTGTATTTGTGTCTTCCTTCCCTCTCACATTTATCACCATTTCTGCTTGTACATCTGTCCATTTGTCTTTCTTCCCTTTAATTTCTGCTGCATGATCCCCAGTTAGAAGATGAAATATTAGGTTTGTCAAGCGTATAGCATAGTTTAAATGCCTGAAGATGATGTGCTAAACAGGACAATCAATGACACAAACCTCCAGTGCATTACATAGGTGGCGCGGGATGTTTCTTTTGACTCCTTAAGACCTAACAATTCAATAACCTATTAGTATCAGAGTCTGCCAGTCATGTCAACACAACTCACATGTGACATTTTAAAACAAATCTTCACAGGTTTTGGTGAATTAAAAGAAGAGTGTTTGTACCAAGTCCAAACTAAAATTTAGACTATAAGTAAATGGAAAATATAGGAAGGAAATAATGATAATATAACAATATTGAATGCTTCTCATTTTTAAGCAATGAATCATTATTTCGTGACGTTTTAGCATTGTAGCACATGTAAAGCCCGAAGGCCAGAATATTCATTATGCAAAAGGTAGAATCAGCATATTGTGAACTTTTCCAGACAAAGCAATTTTTTTATTCTTACCATCTTAAATAATGGAGGACCAAACTTACTAGTCTAAATATTAAAAATGATATATATGAAAAACATCTTTATGATTTACAAATGAGAATTGTTTAATTTGAATAGTATATGATCCTTTGTGGGTATAAATGCATTTAGACAGCATCTGACTTGAAAAATTAACAGCTTATGATCAAATAATTTGATTTTCAAGCCCTGCATATCTCACATGTTCTCTAATGTGCTTGCTCCCATTTCAGAAATTTAAAACAAAAATATACTGGAATATGTACATACTGAATACCACCAAGCATTGATGCTGTAATTCCCAACTGATGTGTGCATCCTTTACATCAAGTGCTAACTAATGCCTCTGCCAGCCTAGTTTAGTGCTGTCAATCTGAAGATGGAATGTGTTATACAACAGCATAGCGCCCTTCTCAGCCTCTGTCCTTATCTTCCAAACCAAGAGTGGATGTCATGATCAAAAGCTCAGTTCTGTGGTCAGACTTGGTCATGATATTTAACTCCATAAGTGAGAATGGAGATTCTAACCCCTAACTTAGTGAGTTCAGTTAATGTTTAATGAAGCACAAAGTTATGATAAATACAAAACATGTTTTTGAGGAATGGGTACAGGGTAAGCACATAATAATTTGAAAAAAATGAGTGCTTCAACACATTGAAGGTATGGAAACACACTAGTTGCAATTGGCTCAAATATCCTTATCTCCAAAATATCCTTTGTTCTTGCTTCATCCTGTCAAGGGTATAAAATACCCTGATTAAAAAGTAACTCAGAAAATGTCTTAGTTTGCTTTCACATTCTGTGACAGATCAAAAGCATCATGTAGAAGAAAGGATTTATTTGGGCTTGTCATTCACAGAGCATCATGAAAGGATTTTAGGAAAGGAAGCCAGGGCTGGAACCTGGAGTCCAGAACTAAAGCAGAGGTCATGGGTGAATGCTGCTTACCAACTTGCTTCCCATGGCTTGCTTAGATTGCTTTTATATGTGTGTGTGTATGTATGTATATATATATATATATATATATATATATATATATATATATATATATCCCTGAGCAGTTTGCCAAGGCATGACACTATTTACTCTGGCTGTCCCCTCTAACATTGGTCATGAATCAAGAAAGCATTCCACAAACTTGTCTATAGGCCAATCTGATAAAGGCATTTTTTTTTTCAATTAAAGTCCCTTTTCTTAAATGGCCTTACTGGAGACTTCCTAAGAATTCATGCAATGAATAAAGTAGATCCTTTGCATATTGGAAAGTAGATCAGGCACAAAGTTGGATTAAATTTTGACCTAGGGAGTCTTGAAGAAGATGCAACTAAGTCAATGATTTCAAAAAAATAAGAAAGGGTAACTTCAAAAGCAAACTAATATACATAACAGTATATTTTGCTTTGAAGATTTTTAATTAATTTCATTGTTTATAAAACCATTGTTGTTCTAAATTATGTGTGATGTTTTTCATATTTTATTGTCTTTGAACCCAAGCACAACATTTGGCACCATTATTAATGCTTGGGATGTCAGTTTTTCCTTTATTGACCCAAATACCAAATACATCATTCACATGATATACAATAAATATGCACAACGAAAAGTAGTTGATCTTATTATGATCATAAGGTTAACTTTTAATATATCTCTTCTGCCTTGAAAGCATTCAGCATGGTGAAGAACAGAATCTTTGATACTTACATAAGAGTTCTAACAGCCCTACATACCATCTTTAAACAATTGTCTTACCTCTATTCTTCTTGGCGTATTCATAAACTGTAGGTAGGAATGCTTGAGGGTGTATGTGGAATGAACTGAAATATACTATGTGAAGGACTCATGATAGAATAAATATTAATGGATTAATAAATTTCTAACCATTCATCTTGTTCACAAATCTCACCAAACACTGAAAATCCAGAGGGAAGCAGAGGAAAAATAGATTATGTCTGTACCTTCTGTTTATTTTTAACTAACTGAAAGAAGCTCTGTACACTTGAAATTTTAATCTAGGATAAATTATAAATAAAATTTCAAATTCAGAGCTTTTTCTGAAGTACACTTCTGACAAGATATGGAAATCAAGATAATGACAAAAATCTAAGTAAAACTAATGACAGTTAAACATTAGGAATTGTTCCTAATTCTATCAGTGCTAGGAAAGAAATTATATTTCTAGACCAACACTTTCCAATATGAATATGACATTAGTCAACCTATATGTCTCTTAAGTTTCTATAAACTACATTTAAAAGAGTAAAAAAAGCAATGAGTGAGATTAATTTCATATTTTATTTAATATAATGGGTACCCAATATTATTTTAAAACATGAAAACTTTACTGAGATAATTTACTTATCCATATCAAGTGTTCAAAATATTACACTATGTCATGCTCAACCTCCCTAGCTATCAGGGAAATGCAAATCAAAACAACTTTGAGATATCATCTTACACCTGTCAGATTGGCTAAAATCCAAAACACCAATAATAACCTTTGCTGGAGAGGTTGTGGGGTAAGGGGTACACTCATCCATTGCTGGTGGGAATGCAAACTTGTGCAACCACTTTGGAAAGCAGTGTGGCGGTTTCTCAGGAAATTCGGGATCAACCTACCCCAGGACCCAGCAATTCCACTATTGGGAATCTACCCAAGAGATGCCCAATCATACAACAAAAGCATATGCTCATCTATGTTCATAGCAGCATTATTTGTAATAGCCAGATCCTGGAAACAACCTAGATGCCCTTCAGTGGAAGAATGGATGAAGAAACTGTGGAATATATACATGCTAGAATACTACTCAGCGGTTAGAAACAATGACATCTTGAATTTTGCAGGCAAATGGATGGAAATAGAAAATACTATTCTGAGTGAGGTAACCCAGACCCAAAAAGATGAATATGGGATGTACTCACTCATAATCGGTTTCTAGCCATAATTAAAGGACATCGAGCCTATAAATTTGGGATCCTTGAGAAGATAATAAGAAGGTGAACTCCCAAAAAAAGATATAGTAATCCTCCTGGATATTGGAAGTAGACACGATCGCCAGGCAAAATTGGGAACTTGAGGGTTGGGCAAGACTGGGCCAAGGGAAGATGGGGAGAGAAAAGTGTGAAGGGGAGAACGGGGGGAGCTCGGAGGAATGGGGTGCTTGGGATATAGGAAGGGTGGATATGGGAGCAGGGAAGCATATATCTTAATTTAAGGAGCTACCTGAGGGTTGTCAAGAGACTTGACCCTAGAGGGGTTCCCAGGTTTCCAGGGAGACGCCCCCAGTTAGTTCCTTGGGCAGCTGAGGAGAGGGAGCCTGAAAAGGCCAGTTCCTATAGCCATACTGATGAATTTCTTGCATATCACCATAGAACCTCCACCTGACGATAGATGAAGAAAATGACAGAGCCCCACATTGGAGGACCGGACTGAGCTCCCAAGGTCCTGATGAGGAGCAGAAGGAGAGAGAACATGAGAAAGAAAGTCAGGACCGTGAGGGAACCTCCAGCTGGCGACAGATGGGGAAGGTGACTGAGCCCCACATTGGAGCACTGGACTGAGCTTCCAAGGTCCTGATGAGGAGCAGAAGGAGCGAGAACTTGAGGGAGAAAGTCAGGAACGAGAGGGGTGCGTTCACTCATGGAGACGGTGGGACAGAACTAAAGGGAGATCACCAACTCCAGTTGGAATGGGACTGATGGATCATGCGACCAAACCCGTCTCTCTGAATGTGGCCAACAGCAGGGGCTGACTGAGAAGCAAAGGACAATGGCTCTGGGCTCTGATTCTTCTGCATGGACGGGCTCTGTGGGAGCCTTCTCAGCTTGGTCGATCACCTTCCTGGACCTGGGGGGGTTGGGAGGACCTTGGTCTTAGCATAGAGTGGGGAACCCTGATGGCTCCTTGGCCTTGAGAGGGAGGGAGGGGAGGTATGGGTGGAGGGGAGGGGAGGGAAGGGGGAGAAGGAGGGGAGGGAAGGGGGAGGAGGAGGGGAGGGAGGGGGGAGGAGGAGGGAAGGAGATGGAAATTTTTAAATATAAAAAAAAATAAACCATGAGGAAAAAAATATTACACTATGTTACATGTCAATTTGAACTAGCCATAGCTCTTGGTCAGTTAGCACATGACAGGTCAACAAGCACATATTTGCATGTGTATTTATCCATGTTTACTTGTGCACATGCTTCATTTAAAAGATCCTCAAAACCCAGGAGAAGCAAAGGTCATATTTTACCTTCACACAAGTGAAAAGAGATCTGACTTGGATGTCCAAAGTGCATGTTGGACCTTTCTGCTGATTTGAGCATTCTTTTAATATTCTTTATATTGTCTTCTATCTAAGTATCTCCCTGACCCTTTTCTTCCTCTTCCTCTTGCTCCTCCGCTTCCTCTCTTTCTTCTTCCCTTCTTATTCTAACTCACAATGACACTAGTTTTGCTTGGGTTTTAGAAAATTTTAAAATTAGAGAAATTAAGGAAGGTGTTCTCCATTTAACCCTTCTGTCAAAACCATAGTATCATTTTGAGAAAGGTCTTTAAGTCTTAGATTTGAGTAACTGTTTTTATAGCAGAAGCCAAAGTCAGAGAAGAATGATAAGAAAAGGAAAGTAAAGCCTGAGATGTGGTCAAACCATGGATCTATTCCTTTATCTCAGAAATGTTCAAGTGTTGGCAGATACTATTTTGTTATCAACTTAAATGATTATTTATTTTTATCAGTGGAAGAAAGGAAGTTGTTTAAATGTATGGGTTGAGAATATGTGCTTTTGCCTAGTGATCAGCTCAATCACTGGTCTATGCCACACCATTTCTGCTATCTCCAGAAAGCAATAACTGGAATAAACCTTTCTTCTAAGTTTTATGTTGTTGTTGTTGTTGGAGGGAAGGGTGTATTTATCATAAGAGCAGAAAATCTAACACAGTTGGAAAATGGTTTAATAGATGGTGCCTCCATCTGTGAAATATTATGTATTCAACTTTTATTAGTAGCATGCATGTAGTTTTTTTTAACTCTCTGGGTGCCTGCTACACAGCTCCCAAATGATGTGGCTTTAGTTAAGATATTTTCCCATTCTGCAGGCTGTCGTTGTGTCTTCTTTACAGTGTCCTTTGCCTTACAGAAGTTTTTTAAGTTTCAGGAGGTCCCATTTTTTGATTGTTACTCTCAATGTCTGTGCTACTTACTTGTGTTCTATTTAGAAAGAGATCTCCTGTGCCAATGCATTGAAGGCTACTTCCAACTTTTTCTTCTATCAGGTTTAATATAACTGACTTGCACTTGGACTTGAGTTTTGTGCAAGGCGATAGATATGGATCTATTTGCAATCTTCTATATGTTGACATCCCTGAATGACTTTTTATGGAGGTACACTAAGACCATCAGAAAACACAGATTCATTATGATTCATAACAGTAGTAAAAGTACAATTATGAAGCTGCAAAAGAAAAAAATTTATAGCTGGGGTCACCACAACATGAGGAACTGTGTTAAAGGGTCACAGAATTGGGAAGGTTGAGAATCACTGCCCCACGGTAAAGTCTTTTGGAAAGCGGTGGTGTCATAGAGGATTCTGTTCTTGGAAGGGTCAAAGCAGTTATGGTTGGCTGATAGGGTTAGTTAATTTTCCTGAGAAGATGGTTTTAACAAGAAAGACAATACACCTGCCCCCCCAACACACACACACACACACACACACACACACACACACACACAACTTTTCCTTTGGCTTCCTGTCTTATCAGATGATCTTTCTCTCTTACACATTTCCAGTATGGTCCCATCTACCACATGATGCAACCAAGATAGTACTCAACAGATCTGAAACAGCATTGGTCAACATGTAGAAGAATGCAAATAGACCCATATTTGTCCCCATGCACAAAACTTAAGTTCAAATAGATCAAAGATCTCAACATAAATCTAGCCATACTGAACCTCATTGAAGAGAAAATGGGAAGTAGCCTTCAATGCATGGGCACAGGAAAACACTTTATAAATATAACACCAGTAGCACAGACACTGAGAGAAACGACTAATAAATGGGACCTCCTGAAACTGAGAAGATTCTCTAAGGCAAAGGACACAGTCAATAAGACTAAATGGCAGCCTACTGAATGGGAAAAGATCTTCACCAACCCTACATTGGACAAAGGACTGATCTCCAAAATACATAAAGAACTCGAGAAACTAGACATCAAATTACCAAATAATCCAATTAAAATACAGGGTACAGATCTAAATAGAGAATTCTCAACAGAAGAATTGCACCAAGAACTGACCAATGTCCTGAGCCATAAGGGAAATGCAAATCAAAGACTCTGAGATACCATCTTACATTGGTCAGAATGGCTAAGATCAAAAACACCAATGATAGCTTATCTTGTTTCTCTTTAATGGGATACATTTTGCCTCTAGAATTTTTACGTCTTTATTCTTTTTTCTATTTTAAATTATTATTATTGAGCTCTACATTTTTCTCTGCTTCCCTCCCTTCTTCTCCCCTCCTCTTCAACCCTCTCCCAAGGTTCCCATGCTCCAAATTTACTCATGAGATCTTGTCTTTTTCTACTTCCTTTGTATATTAGATTTATGTAGGTTTCTCTTAGTGTCCTCATTGTTGTCTAAGTTCTCTGGGATTGTGATTTGTGGGCTGATTTTCTTTGCTTTATGTTTTAAAACCTCTTATGAGTGAGTATATGTGATAATTGTCTTTCTGTGTCTGGGTTACCTCAATCAAAATGATGTTTTCTAGCTCCATCCATTTGCCTGCAAAATAAATTCAAGATGTCATTTTTTTCTGCTGTGTAGTACTCCATTGTGTAAATGTACCGCATTTTCCTTATCCATTCTTCAGTACAAGGGCATTTAGGTTGTTTCCAGTTTCTGGCTATGACAACCAATGCTGCTATGAACATAGTTGACCACATGTCTTTGTGACACTCCTGCATTGCTAGTGGGAATGCAAGCTGGTACAGCCCCTTTGGATGTCAGTGTGGCGATTTCTCAGAAAATTAGGAAACAACCTTCCTCAAGATGCAGTAATACTACTTTGGGGTATATAACCAAAGGATGCTCAATCTTACCTTTCTTTATTCTATATATCTTTCTTTCCTTTGTACTCCATGGCTGGGTGTGAAGCTGGGTGGTTGGTCCCTAGCAACCCTCTCTTTCCTCTTTTTCTTGTTCCCCACTCTCTTCCCTAGATTTCTCCACCTATTATTCTCTCTTACCACCAGCCCTGCCTATTTCTCTCTCCTGCCTAGCTTTTGGCTGTTCAGCTTTTTATTAGACCAATTTGGTATTTTAGACTGCCAAAGCAACACAGCTTTATAGCATTAAACAAATGAAACATAAAAGAATGCAACATATCTTTGTGTTGTTCATCAAATATTCCACAGAATAAATGAGTGTAACACATCTTACACTAATATTCCACAACACATGTGCTGTGTTTGTTCCTAACCGTGGTTTATGGCATGTTGCTGTTAGGCTAAAACAAAATCAAATATAAGAAAATTATTCACTTAGAAATGTGAATTTTAGTTGAACTGTTAGTTATGTTACAAATATTATACTTAGGAGGAAGCTTAGGTTTTGCATTACTTTGCTCCTGAATGTTTTAAAGATGACTGGATACTGAAGATTTCAGTGTGAACAAAGGGATTTTTGATACCATCTGAGTACTTCCCGGCTCCTGTTCTCCATGACAGGCAGGATCAGGAGCTTACAAATCATAACCGGATGTTCTGAGAAAATTTCTGTTCTTGTCTTCTCTGCCAAATATCTGTCCACCAGCAAAGAATTAAAAAAAATAGTTTAAGTGATGTGACATTTTAGGAGGAAGAAAAATAGCAGACAATTCTGTAGTGAGCTGCCAGGTGCAAAGTCTACTTCCCATCTTTGCTGTTGCCATGAAGTCAGGTTATGTCATGAAGTTTGCTGCAAGAGTCTTTTCTGTTGTGTCTGACTTGTGAACACTACTCCATGTCCCTTCTTCTTCGTTAGTAGTCCTCTGCACCCTGCTGCCTCTCAATGTTTCCCCTTCACACACAGGCACCTGACTCTAGTTATTTCCTTTTTCTCTTTGACTGAATTGCAAACATCTATAAAGTAGGAGTATTTTCCAAAATTTTGAGAAGCGTATGGGGCAATCAATAGTTACATGATTGTGCCCCACTCAATGTAAGCTTGGTAGTTGTTCCAAAAGTGTCAATCCAGCCCCCAGCGTCTGAGAGGGTGGTAAGTAATTCTGTACAGGAGCTGAGTCAGAGAAATGCAAGTTTAATCATTAGTGTAATGAAATCCTCACTTATCCAATATTTACTTAATTTCTATATTAATGCCACCTTGCCCTGCTTAAGAATACCCCTTTGATCTCTCTTTTCTAACCAGAATGGTTGCATGTGGCTTATTTGTATGTAAAATCTTTTACAATGCTGGATTATTAGGTTATCATGTGGCCCAACCTTGAATTAAATGAATTCTCTCTTACTGTCATCTAGCCTTTTCTTTCTTCTACTTTCCCTTCTCTTATCCTTTTGATGCCCCCACCACTGCACACCTCGTAATCTAATTCTCATATAGGTTATCACCATGCCTCTTCTTAGGTGGTGCCATTTGTCTCAGATCCAGTGATGTCTTCCAGCAGGGTTGGGTTTGGGATTGACAATAAAGTTGCAACAGAAGAACACTGTATATCCAGAGAGGACTGTGATCAAGCAAAAGGCACTAAGACCAAGGCAGTGAATTTTCATAGTACTTACACTGGTTACAGTATAAAGTCAAATAACTACAGCCATTATCAAAAATACACCATTCACTTATAGATTACTTTTTTAAAACTTTCAAATATTTTATATGAAGTACCCCTCACAAACAACAAAGAAATAATGAAATAATTGTAGTTGTGACAATACCTTCAAACTATTGAAAGGGAGACAAAAGATTACAAGAGACTTTAGCTGGTGCCTGCTGAACGTGATGGTGAGAAGCCACATGTTCTTGTGTTCTTTTCAATCCTCACCTCCTCTTTTATGGTTCATTCAGTTACCCACTTCAGTACTAGGAGAGACTGGAAATGTGTTCTTGGCATTGCTGAGGCTCTGTAGATAGGGCACTGGGAAATAACCATCTATGTCCCTATGGAACTTTAAATATCAGTGTCAGGTAGACCAGGGAATCCTTTCCTTGAGCCCCATGTTTTTAACAACAAAAAAGTGCTTATTCTCTGAGTGTTACGTTTATCTGAATTTATTTCTTCTATGTTAACAAGGCTCTAAAAATGCTAACTGCATTTTAAATATAGATTCTATTTATTACCAGCCAGTCATTTAAATTCAATAATTAGTCTCTTCATTCATATATTCATATTTAGTTTTGATACATAAGGATATATATATATATATACATATATATATATAGTGGATGTACGTATATAAATTAAAATCTTTAGAGGGTAATTACTCACACAAGTCACTGTGATTGTTGGAGAATGTATCCTGGTGTGAACAGGATAATCCCCTATATTGTAGATGTAGGAGAAATGTCAAGTCTTGAAAAAATTTATTTAGTGAATGGCTTCTGGGTAAGTGGGCCAGCCTCAGCCAATTAAGGGCCATTCATTAAAGCCCCAAAAGAGTTGCCCTGGCAGCAGACTCATAATGGGCAAACCTCATTGAGGTTCCATGACAGGGCCTATTCTTTTCCAAATGTATCACATTGAAAGTTTGAGGCCTGCTAACCGTGTTCATTAGGAAATGTCATTATAATTTCTCACGGTTTAGGGATAACTTCCTTATTTCTAGCAAATTCCAATTTCTCAATAATTTGAAAATGCAAAATTATATCCAAAATGATTGCTATAAATTTGAGAGCTATGTATTACCCAAAACGTTAAATTATAAATTCTTGTCACAGATAAACTCACGGTGTGATCCTTGCTACTTGCTGAATTTCCCTCTTTTCCCACCTTCTACCTTCCATGTTATGAAAACATAGGAAGAATGAGGGCAATGCAAGGGAGAAAGAAATGCAAGGAACTGAGGTTGGCTCTCTGTTCCAACTTTTCCTGTTGGTTTTTCTACCTCTTTTCATTTGTTTCCTCTCTAGAAACTTTTCCTTCTCATAGCATGTATTAGCTCTCCCAAGAGTCACTGACATTGCAATACATATGTGCACCATCACTGCAGTACAGATGGGCACCATCACTACAATGCAGATGTGCACCATCACTGCAGTACAGATGTGCACCATCACTGCAGTACAGATGTGCATGGTCACTACGATACAGGTGTACACCATCACTATAGTACAGATGTGCACCGTCAAGCAGTACAGATCCTAATAAGTGTGCACTGTCACTACAGTACAGTTGTGCACCATCACTGTTGTACAGATGCACACCATCACTGCTGTACACATGTGCACCTTGCACATTATAGTAGAGGTGAGCACTGTCACTGCAGTACAGGTGTACACCATCACTACTATACAGGTGTGCATTGTCACTGCTGTACAGTTGTACACCATTACTGCAGTACAGATATGCACCATCACTGCAGTACAGGTGTGCACTGTCTCTGCTGTACAGTTATACTCCATCACTGCAGTACAGATCTTACCAATTGTGCACTGTCACTACAGTGCAGATTCCACTGTAGAAAGTTACTAGATACCAAGAACAATTTAGCAGAAGGTGTATCTCCTCCACTCTCCATAATCCAACAGCTGCTTTAACTCAACCATACACACATAGTTTCAAAGTGTTCATTCTTTTGTCCTACAGACATTTGGTGACTGCTTTGCTACGTGCCATGTTCAGTGTGGGTGATTCTTAAAAGGATAGAGTTTCCTATAAACACAATCAGAATTAAGTGACATAAAGCATAATATTATCAACTGCCTTAAGGTAGTATTACATAAACCCGGAAAAGAGATTTTATACCACAGGAGCTATATAAGAAATACGTGAATATCTAACACCATTTACACTGAAATTTGTTCTATGTAAGTTTTAATAATTCTACATCCTTTTCTATTTAAAAAATTATTTTTTTCCATTTTTTTTGCCAAGCCCAGTTCCCCCTCCCTCCCTTTCTCCCATTCCCCAACTCCTCACATCCCACCCACCCCCATCCAGTCCTCAAAGTGGGTCAGGCCTTCCTTGGGGAGTCAACAAAGTCTGGCACATTAAGCTGAAACAGAAACAAGCTCCTCCCGCTGTATCAAGGCTGAACAAGTTATCCTACCATAGGAAACAGATTCCAAAAACCCAGCTCATGAACCCAGGATAAGTCTGGATTCTACTGCCAGCCTCCTCCCTAACAGATCATGCCACATAACTGCCACCCACATCCAGAAGTCCTGTGCAGTTTCCTAGAGTCCTGGAGCTTCCACTAGCTTGGGCCAGCTGTCTCTGTGGTTTTCCCCATCATGATCTTTTCCCCTCTTGCTCATATGATCCCTTCTCCCTCTCTCCAACCAAACTCTAGAAGCTCAGCCCAGTGCTTGGCTGTGGATCACTGCATCAGATTCCATCACTTACTGGAGGTAGGTTCTTTGATGACAATTAGGGCACTCACTAATCTGTTTATAAGGGAAGGCCAGTTTAGGCACCCTCTCCACTATTGCTAGGATTTTTCTCTGAGCTCATCCTTGTGGATTCCTGGGAATTTCCCTAGTGTCAGGTTTCTCCCTTACCCCACATGGCTCTCTCTATCAAGATATCTCTTTCATGGCTCTCCCTTTCTGCCCCTCACTCAACTAGGCCATCTTGATCCCTCATGTTCCCATCCCCCATTCTGTCCCTACTACCCACCATCCTAGTTTACCCAGCAGATCTTAACTATTTTCCCATTCTGGGGGCCCTCCATGTATGTCCCTCATAGGCTCCTTCTTTTTACCTAGCTTCTCTGGGGTTGTAGATAGTGGATCTTGAAATTTTCAGGCAAATGTATAGAACTAGGAAAACCATCCTGAAAGAGGTTAACTCAGACACAGAAAGACCAACATGATATTTACTCACTTGTAAATGGATATTGGATGAAAATCAAATGATAACCAGGCTACAATCTACATCTTTTTCTAACAGACTTCAGAGAGAGAAAAAAAGATTGCTGAACAATATGGAATTTAAGATTAAATCATTTGAAAGACAGACCTATGTTAACATTATCACTCCACTTTCTCAATAAGCATTAAATATTATCAGAAAATTTAAAGACATCCCATGTTCAAGCATATTTATTTCTAAAGTGCAAAGAAATTTTGGTCTATTTCATTTGTCCTTCAAATAATAATATTTTCTGGGGCGTTCAAAAAACCAGAATTACTGAGAGATCAGGTTTTATAATGCTTTCAGGAGTCTCTTCAGTATAGCCAAATAGTCCTATGTCTACATTAACGAGAAGACTCAGAAAGGAAACTCAGCTGTGAATTATGTGTCATAGCATTATTTCCCCTCAGGTTTAAGTCCAAGGTAAATCCTGAAACCACTAGACATTTGTGCATTTGACCTCTTTGGTTAGTATGATCTGGCAGTATACTATTGATGGAAAGAGTTGGCATCATCAGGAATTGTGCTTTTGATGTAAAGGTATGTATTGGATTTCTGTTATTTTAATTCTGACAGAGCTTCCTTTTTGCATTTTTAAAAATGTGTGTAGTTTTCAATCTTATCATTTACCAAGTAAAATTTGAGGAGATTCAGTCTTTAAGAAATCCATTTTAAAATAATTTTTCTAATATTTAGCATATCCTAATAGTTACTATTTGTTACTCTGGAATTACTGTCAGTGGGTCTGGTTATGGTGCCCTTAAAGCGAAATGGGGAAAGTCACAGGTATTGTATAATACAGCACATTTCATCATAATGCAGAACGCATAGTTTCAAGTGTTTGCAACACTCTCTAGCCAGTTCCTTTCACACTGAAAATAGACATAGGACCAATGTGAATTGAATGCATGGGTCTCTCCCCACCAAGCTCCACTAACCTTGCAGCTGACATCTTAGCAAACAAATGGGCATTCAAGAAAGTTTACAAAAATTAAAGCCAAATTGCCAGTCACTACTTGATGCCACATATTTTGCCAAAAATTATACCAAGTAAATATGTTCACTTTAAAGGAGCAGTCCCATTCATTTATCAGCAGCAAAACTAGCTGGATCAACCCAAGCTAGCTATGTAAGTTATTCAAATTCTTTGCTGCTGCTGCTGCTGCTGCTGCTGCTATTCTCAGAAGCAAAGACATTTTGGAGAACCTTAATAGGGCTGCACCTGAAATTCTTGTTTTTCTTCTCAAACATTGTATATTTATTTTATGGAGATTTGTGAACGCTACAGTGGATATCCTCATAGCTTGCTTCATGCAATTACAATGGAAAGTGCTGTATAGGACAGGCTGTTCATTCAGGTTCCATTCTGGTTTCGATTCTCAGGATTTTCCATTCTTGTGGGGTTAAAAAGAGATTGCTACTAAATCCTAGCTTAGGTAAAGGAAAAACATTATTTCTCTACTGTATTGCTCAATAACAATGAATTCTCGGTGTGTTATATGAAACTGCTTGTCTGGCCACCAATCTGGTCTGCCCCTGTTACCCAGGTTGTAGCCACAGACTGTGTTCTAGAGGTCCTAAGGTATTATCTGGTATCTCTGGGAGAACAGCTCTTTTTGGAAATTCTATCTCGGGTGAGATTACCAATCATTCTCAACTCTATAACATAAGACTATGCTATGTGCCCTTCTCTGAGGTTAGACATGTGACCATTGTCTGACACGTCAGGAAAAAAAAAAAAACTAAATTACTGACAATTGCTCAGTGTCGTCACTACATAAAAGTAAAGGCACCATTCAGGAATCCAGGCTCCATCTCAGAACAGGTTTCAACCAATATTATTGAGCAACAAGTTTTCAATAGGAGAAAGATAAATGTTCTAGATGTTGCTGGCATATGTGAACATTTCCGGTGTTGTTTCTACTATATTTTTAGTCCTTGCCATATTAAATATACCTTTTCTCCTCTGAGCTCCAAGAACCTTGCTTTCTTCCTTTAAATATTTGGACATTTTATAGTAGATTTTATTTCATACGCTCAAATTATTAATAGCTCCTAAGATTTCAGCAGAATGTTACTTTAAATGTCAACTGCCTCATGAAAAATATTTTTTTCCTTACAAAATTGTGATACAGCCCAAATATTTATTGGTAGTTTATACTATCATGGTTACAAAATGCATCTTTGGTAGCCAAAGAACTTTATCAGTAATATTTTCTAAAACCTACTCTCTGGGTAGAAGACTAAATGCATGCATTCAAAACTGGTAATCTCATAGTGGTGCCAAATTTTTCTGATGGAAATCACATAAAAATATTTTCCACATAGAAAGAGGGGAGTAACTTATTGGATCTTCATTTTCTGGAGCTCGTGACCCTAAACGAACCTCAGGGTCGCTTACCAAAAGTAGATGAAACCCAAGCCCCTCAATGTGTGGTCTGGAACAGTCCATCTTATTAATACTTTCCTTCAGCTTGTTCTTTTTGAGAGGAAGAAATTTAAATGTCCACTCCTTGTCAATGTAGTGACACATTCAGGTTCAAGAGAAATATCTAATCATCAGATAATAATTTGCTGATTCTAGAATACTTTCAACAGAAACAAGACGGACTCGTTCTCATAGGATTGACTTTCCTCTTTGATTACTTGTCTGCCAAAATTCAGTGTTCTTGTTCTTTGAAGTGAGTCTGAACCCTGTCCATTTGCTGTGTTCGCTTCCATATTATCATGAAGGAAGAGTCTGCTACAGGCACCCTAACCATTACGACAGCGTTAAGCAATTTTATCTTTTGAAACCATCCCCACATTCTTCATGTAACAATGTATTTGCTTTTCCTCCCCCCCGCCCTCCCCTCGCAGATGCTTGCAGAGCACTAATGGCATTAGATGCCCACAGTCAATAGATGGTCGGCATTTGGTGGCACTGGCCTCTGAGTATTCACGAAGAATGCTGCTTGATTCTTTTTCATTTTAATTGCTGCTATGGCTGTGGATATAAGTTGCAACACACAAAAGGGTGACAAATAATGATAAAAGACACCAGAGTGCTCTCATGTGTGGCTTCGTCAAGAAGGAGAAAAGAGATTATTGCAGCTGAGCTGATCACATGGAATTTCCTGGGCTTTTCCTGGCTACCTCATCCCCTGCCCCCCAATAACCTCCCTGCTCCTCAGCAGAATGCAATTTTTAAGGTCTATGAATGATCTAGTTGAATGACACACAAAAATTGATCCTATTAACAATGATCTTTAGAATGTTCAAGGACATAACACCACTTTTGTGAGGTTTCAACATAAGCATTGTCTAATCCTTAAAGGAGCAAATCATCATTTTCTTCTTAGGGAACTGTTGCCTCAAATCAGGGCCTTTTGGGGGATGTAGGGGGAAATAAGATGCTCATGCTCTCAGTTAAATCAATACCCTAAACGCATTGCTAGCAACTAAGACATCACTTGTATTTTTTAATTAACATTTAAATTCTTTAAAAATCATTTAATAAAGGGTAAATACATTGATGCTGCAATATAAATGCTGAGAAGAGTCAGAAGACATAATGGCTAAAATTAATTACTTTATGGCCCCCAAGTTTTCAATTGTTCTTTTGTTTTAAAAAGAAAAATGAAAGTTTTCGGGTACCCTTACACAGAGGTTTAGTGCTCCGGAAGAAAAGACTGAATCTGTGTCCCACATTATCAAACTCCTATGTGGGATTCAGTCTGGATTTCTCATCCTCTTTTCAGGAGCAGAGGAACTTTGTTATTCAGCACGAGGGGAGGGGGACCTTGTCTCCTCTTACTAGTTCTGGAATCACTCTTTGTCTTGTTTCCCCACTTTTTTCTTCTTAGTAGTGGCCTATGCCTATGCCCCATAAAATGTATCTTCCAGTTACCCAAAGTTATTGGTTGAGGGTCCCTTCTCTCCATAGCCAGCATCGGACCCTGATATCTGTGTCCCTTACTGTTTTCCTGATAACTTTCTTATGTAAGCCATTGTAAGTGTGTCATGAACAAGAGTAACTGATAGTAGGGCAAGCTATGTGTGCACATATGCAAACAAAGTGGCAAGGAATTGCCAGCCATTTTCATATCTTGTTTTCTGACTTTTCAAGTCAAAATCTCTCCCTCACTCACTCCCTTCCTTTTCCCCCAGCTCCAACTCTGATCAATTCACTCCTTGCAGTATCCTCATAGCAGCCTAATCCACCACACCTTTAGCTTTGCCATCATACAGTGCTGTCCATCAGACGGAACCCAGGGACAATTTGTTGATGGTGAAGGTAAAGGTGGGGGTTTGAGCTTCTCTCAACTAGGACTTTGTGACTTACATTAACAACGACAAATATACAGTAAAAGAAAACAAGTGTAATTAGGTATTAGACACACTTGTCAATAAATGAGGAATGGTTATGTCTTCCCACAATAGAACTTGCCCATTTTTTATCAGAGTCAGGACTCAGAGAAATACTTCCCTTCGTTAAATTCTCCCCTTCTTGTGTATCCGCTGCCCTGTGTTAGCTTTATAGTTCTTCAAAATAAAGGCAGGAGATTAATTTTGAATAAGGACAGCCTCCTACCCACAGAAGCTAAACTCCTAGGATAAGAAAAACAATGTGTCTTAATCATCATTTTTAACCCCACAGTCTCTTTTGTGTGGCAATATGGCTTTCTGTCAAAGGGCCCAAGAGTGAGGAAGGTTTCACCAGTTCTGCACAGATGATGTCCCCAAGTGGCAGGCAAGATGAAGTTCAGCAAGATAAAGAATTGCAAGAATTAAAGAAAAAGATGGAGGGGAAATAATTAAAATCCATCTGGTTAGAATGGATGGGAGCTCCGAGGTCCCATATAGCACCTTCCCTCACACCCAGCACCTGCGAAGAGTCGAAAAGCCTTCAAAGCCCCTATTTATCCCCAGTGACAATGACCCAAGTTGTCCAGTCTCAGTAAACTGGAAAGGACATTTTCTATGTACAGAGCACACAGACATAGGCTGACAAGTTGCTTAAGATGTGTCTTTGCTTCATGTAGATAATATATCTGATCAAAGAAAAGATCAAAAAATAAAAATAATGATTGCTTTTGAATCAGACTTTACAATTTTCATATTCTGATATAAGAAACATAAAAACTATAGGAAGGGAAAGAGCGATCTCTAAAACAATGTGAGATTACCACAACAACAACAACAAAAAAGCCCTGGTAGCTTTTGTTATATGATTCTGTTATGCAGTGGGGGCTGCTTTGATATTAAAACTATGTTTAATTTTTAGCAGAATTTTTTGACACAGTGACAGAGGTAGAGAGTCCAGAGCACACCCAAAAAAGCTTTATTTAACTTCCAATTTAAATATATCTATTTAAATTCCAGTTTTACCTTCAAAACCAAATGAAAAAAGGAACATTGTTGGTCTGAATAGTTTAATTTTTTTTGTCAAAAGTGGGAACGACAGCTCCTCATGTTGGGAAAAAGTCCTTGTGGGTGCCTCTGAAGAGGCTAGCATTTTATTCTTGTGTCCCATGTACAGTGGGAGGGACACTGAGAAGTTTGAATGGGAGCTGAAAGAAGCTTTCTTTGTGAGGCTCCCTCTCTCCTGATATGGTGTGTGTTCCAGGAAAGAGGACAGGCGCTGAGACTAAACACAAAAATCAAAATGGATTTTACTCCGCCTTCAGTAAACAGCATGGCACAAAAGTCCATTGTGCTATGAGATAAGTGCTAAGATGAATGGAGTTGGCTGTCACGGAGGTGATTGTGGGGCCGGTCTCTATTGGATCACAGTCCAGGGCTGAATTCCTTTCTGGTTCATCAGGGTCTGTTGGTACCACAGGAAGTGTCATGATCCCTTTTTTCACTAGGGCCAGATGGTGTCCTTTTTGAGGCCGTACTAATGCCCAGTTTTCCACATGTAAAACTCCTGGGAAAATGACCTAACTCACAGCTGCTCAGTGAGGCTTGAGCAGGCATTTAGAAAGACTTCTGTTGGGAACAAGAAGATTGTACCACTAGCAGAGCAAAGGGGGAGGCTGTGGCCAGAAATGTATCAATCGCAAACTATTTTTAAACTCCTATCGTAATTTGAATCTTGGTTGCACAATGTGTGTCTTCCTAGGCAATGGCTGAATGGGTGTTTCACAAAAGCAATTAATTGCTAGGGATGCTGATCGTTTTCCTAACAGAAGTTTTACCTTCCTTGGGAGCAGATGGCCTGAATAAGAAGAGAAAATGTGGTCCAGAAGGGTCGGGAAAGGACAAAAAGTGAAAGATTCCCTAGATAGCTGCAAGGGGCCTGGGGAGAGGGGAGGGACCTTGGTGTTAAAAAGAACTGGGAAGAGTGGAAACTTTTGATGTCTGTGGGCAGTGTTTACCAGTGAACTGAGTGATTCCCAGGAGCAGCCTGCTGCAGGTGTGGTGTTTAGAAAGCAGGATGCCTTTTCTATTAACTGAGTTACAGCGAGAAGATATGAAAGCTGTACCGGGATTCACACGGAAAGTTACTGTAGGATTTTTTTTCCCCACCTCAAAAAGCACAGGCAAGAATTATACGAGAGATAGATCAGGACTCAATAGCATCTTGAAATTCACATCTTTTTGTGTGATTTGAGTAATCAGTAGTTCTAACATTTTGACTTTTTGTGGGATTTGCTTTAGCCTTATTTCCACTTTGGGCAGAGCAACTTTTTCTAGCTGCTAATTTTCATTAACATTATATGTAATTAATTTGAGATAAATAACCGATGTTTCATGACCCATTTGAATGGCTTGTTGATTTTCTTAGATCTTAAATCAAATAAAAAGTTTTATACTTTGTATTTTCTTCTTCCTAACTATGGTTAAAAAAACAAAACACTCAAGTAAAGTTGCAGAATAGTTACTACAAAGAAATCATTCTCTAAAGTTATTTTTCTAAACTTAAAATATTAAAATACTTATGAACATGTGTTTAACTTTTGGGTTATGAAAATCTTATCTTACTGGTAAGAGAAGAACCAGTATTAAACCTATGGACTGTGTTTTCAACCAAGTAGCTGACAATTCTGACAGAAGCCTCACCCCTCAGATATCTGAAGTCTTACAGTTGTTTTGTACCAATTAACAAAGCAGAAATAGAAGAAGAAATCAATATGCTTAAGATACCTATTGAGCATGAGATTTTATTTAAAATATACAAGATAGCGATTATCTATTTTTACTACCATGACACCCTAACAAGCCATCAATATGCATGATTTGATATTATTGCCATTATTTTGTATATATTTAATATATTCCTACTCCCTATATGTAATTGATCAAGGTTTAATGCCAGTGTGGCTTGTAATAGTTAAGGTAATACACCATTAAAACATTTTTGTGAGTCTCTGACAGTTCAAGAATGTGATTGATAAATACTTGCTCAAGTGGTCCTGGTTTTTTTCACTCCCTAAAATGCCCATCTCTTTGTGGGAACTTAGCTGTATATGCATTTAAAACCCTAATCCACTAATCAGATATAGTAGGGGATAAGGGAATGCAGACTCCTCTGGCTAACAACCAGACCATTAGAACAAAGACTAAGTACTTGTTAAAGGCATGATTTGTTTGTTTGCCTCACTTCGTTTTTAAATAATAACAGAACTCAGAAAGAAGAACTTCAGATATAATTCTGCTGGCTGCTATTGCTTTTTCTTTTGTTTTCAAAACACAGCCCACTGCTGAGCCTTTTTGGTGCAGCAGAAGAGCAAACACAGGTATCCTTCATCCTCACAGGATGCATGTTATACAACTAACTAGCAAGCTCTGGAGATAGAACCAGGATTTCCTCCACTGGGTCAGTTACAAGCAGCCCAGCTTTCAGCAAACGCTAGCCTTCTGTCTCCTTTCTTTCACAAGCAGGGTTATGTTTTGTTGTAGCACAAAGAAAGCCTTCCCTCCCTTGTTCACAAAGGCCCACAGCACTGGCTCTCCTTTATCAACTGCTCTTTTCTTTCTCTGAATGCTATATTTTTATTTACAAAAGAATTCTCGTAGATGTTTTATTTACATATGTATTCACTCATTTCAGATGAAGGGAAATGATGAAACCTTAAATCCAGAAGCACAATTTTGTAAAGACTAGAAACCATTTCTGTAGCTGTCACTGTGCCAGAAAGTAACTCCAGTGTTGCTTTTATTTGTTTTAATTGCTGACAATTGTCTTAATTACCTTACTCCTCATATCTCCAGCTGAAATTCAAAAGGTTTGCAGTATCTTTTAAAGGGTCAAGTTTGATTCTGCATAGTTTTGCTGTAGGGAGACAAGGAGGGAGAAGAGAGTGCAATTTGAGGCTGGGCTTTCTGACTAAGAAGAGTCTGATTAAAAGGTACAACACTTCCAAAGAGAGAAAAAATATTGAGCCACCTACCAATAATCACAATACATTTATACATGCATTCTAAGATATTACTAACCAAGCAAAGGATAAAGAACAATATTATAAAATAGCAACATACAAATTAGTCAATGGCCACACATATTTAAGTAAAATCTGATGTTTTTTCAAGACTATTTATTTAATATAAAAACAAAATTCAAACAAGTGAGTTTGATATTACCTAGAACCTTCATTAAAATGTTTTTCATTATTATTATAATTTCTGAGTGTTACCAGGGGTCAGAGTTTGGGTCAAGTATGTCTAGATTTGGGAACCCTTACTCAAAAATGAAATCAGAGTCCATAGAGAATATAAAGAAATAAGGAAATTTCATTCAAAGCAAAGCAGACCAGAAGTACACTGTCAGGAGTGACAGAAGGCCAGGTGAGTAAGGGTACTCAAGGGCCTCAGGATACTGCATCAGATTTCTGTTTTTGGAGTCTGATAGAGGACCTGGTTACTAAGGGGAGTGGTTTGGGTAGTTCTCTATATGGACTGACAGGTTTGGATCCTCACCTTCCTAGACCTGGATGGAGGAGGGAGGACCTTGGACTTCCTGCAGTGCAGAGAACTGTGACTGCTCCTTGGACTGAGAGGGAGGGGAAGGGGAGTGGAGGGAGGGGGAGTGAAATGGGAGGTGGGAAGGAAGCAGAAATTTTTAATAATAATAATAATAATTAAGAAGAAGAAGAAGAAGAAGAAGAAGAAGAAGAAGAAGAAGAAGAAGAAGAAGAAGAAGAAGAAGAAGAAGAAAATAAAACTTTCTTAAAGGGAGGCTCAGAAGTTAAGAGTGACAGCTTTTTTTTGGTTTTTCGAGACAGGGTTTCCCTGTAGTTTCTAGAGCCTGTCCTGGAACTAGCTCTTGTAGACCAGGCTGGACTTGAACTCAGAGATCTGCCTGCCTCTGCCTCCCGAGTGCTGGGATTAAAGGCGTGTGCCACCACGGCCCGGCAGTGACAGCTATTCTTATACAGGACCTGAATTCCACGGCCATATACCAGGCATAGTCACCTGTAAATCCCAGGTCAGGGGATTCAGTGCCCTGTTCTGGTCTCCTCAGACACCTTCACAGATATGGTCCTAGTAAATATATCAGGCACACAGACAATAGAAGGGATTTCTGGAAATGGAAAGTCTGGGTAAAGCAAACAGAAACTACAGATGCAAACACCAACAACAGAAAACAAGAGATGGAAGAGATATTCTGGGGATTTTGAGATTTAATAAAGGAAATGGCTTCATTGCTCAAAGAAAATAAATCTAAAAAAAACTATTAACACGAAACATCCTCCAGGAAATCTGGAACACTATGAAATGGCCAAACTTAAGAATAATAGGAATATAAAAAGAATTCAAGCTCAAAAACTGAGAGAATATATTTAACAAAATCATAGAAGAAAACTTTCTGACACTAAAGAAGTACATGCCTATAAAAATACAAGAAGTTTATAGAATACACAATAGATTGAATCAGAAAAGAAATTCCATGCACCACATAATAAACAAAACATTAAACGCACAGAACAAAAAAAGCATATTAAAAGCTAAAAGGGGAAAAAGCCAAATAACATATAATAGCAGAACTATTAAGAGCATACCCATCTTTGCAACAGAGATAATAAAAATCAAGAGGACTAGAACTGAAGATTCAATGCGACCAATATTGCAATTCCAGACTAACAAACACAACAAAACTTCTATCACCATAAATTGAGACAAGATATTTCAAACAAAATCAAATTTAAACAATATTTATTCACAAATCCAACCCTACAGAAGGAACTAGAACTAGAAAGAAAACTTCAATCCAAGGAAGTGAACTACATGCAGAAAGAAACAAAGGAAGAAAGAAAAGAAAGAAAGAAAGAAAGAAAGAAAGAAAGAAAGAAAGAAAGAAAGAAAGGAAGGGAAGGAGGGAGGAAGGAAGGAAGGAAGGAAGGAAGGAAGGAAGGAAGGAAGAGAGAGAGAGAAAGAGAGGGAAGGAGGGAGGGAGGGAGTGAGGGAGAGAGAGAGAGAGAGAGAGAGAGAGAACATGAATTAATAAGCATAATTAATATTACTCAATATCAATGGACAAAGTTTGCTGATGAAAATACACAGGCTTGTGAAGTGGGTATAAAAAACAGGTTATATCCTTCTACTGTATACAAGAAGAATATCTCAACATTAAAAGTAGACATTGCCTCAGAGTAAAGGGTTGGAAAATGATTTTCCAAACAGACCTAAGGAGCAAGCTATCCTAATACCTAACAAAACAGACTTCAAACAAAAATTGATCAGGACATTTCATTCTCATTTATAGAAAAAGTCCACAAGGATGTTGTCTTAATTTCTGAACATCTATGCCCCAAATGCAAAAGCACCCATGAGAAAAAAAAAGTCAAGACCATGATGGGTACAACCATTGAAAAAGTCTACCTGAGCTAATGGGAGCTCACCGATATCAGCCAGACTGAGAAGAAGCAAGCATAGCACCAAACTAGTCCATCTGAACGTGGTCGACAGATGCATGGCTGGGGTAGACTGAGTGACCACTGGCAGTGGAACCAGGATTTATCCCTACTGCTTGGACTGGCTTTTTGGAAACCTATTCTCTTTGGAGTAATATCTTGCTCAGCCTAGATATGGTAGAAAGGATCTTGGACCTTCTCCAAAGCAATGTGCCTTACCCTCTCTGAAGAATGGATAGGGGTGGGATGGGAGTAAATGGAAGGAATGGGAGGAGTGGAAGGAGTGGGAACTTAGATTGTTATATATAATGAAAAAATAGTTTACTTTTAAATTTTTTAAAATAAGAAAAGAAAAGAAACATTGCTAAAGCTTAAATCACACATCTAACCCAACACATTAATAGTGGAAACTACAACATCCCACTCTCATCAATGGACAGGTCTTTTACATAGAAACTAAACAGATAAATAATGGAACAAAGAGACAATATGACAATATCTACAGAACATTTCATCCAAACACAAAAGAATATACCTTCTTCTCAGCACCTCATGGAACCTTCTCCAAAATAAACTATATACTCAATGACAAAAGAAGTCTCATCAAAAACATAAACATTGAAATACCCCCTGTATCTTAATCAGACAACCATGGATTAAAGATGGATTTCATCAACAACAAAAATTACTGAAAAACTACATACTAATCGAAACTGAACAACTCTCTGCTGAATTACCATGGGGGGGGGGAGAGAGAGAGAGAGAGAGAGAGAGAGAGAGAGAGAGAGAGAGATATTAAAGACTTATTAGAATTCATTGAAAACGAATAAAACATTCCCAAATGGGAAACAGTGAAAGCTGTGCTAGGAGGAAAGTTCATAGCACAAAGAGTTTGTATAAGGAATTTGGAGAAATCTCATACTAGCAACTTAACAGCACACCTGAAATGTCTAGAACAAAAAGAAGCAAACATGCCTATGATGAGTAGATGGCAGGAAATAATCAAACTGAGGATGTAATCAAATAAAATAAAAACAAAGAGAACAATACAAAGAATTAAAGAAACAAAGAGCTGGTTCTTTGAGAAAATCAACAAGATAGACAAACCCTTACCCGTACTAGCTGAAAGGCAGAGAGCTAATATCCATATTAACAAAATCAGAAATAAAAAAGGAGACATAACAACAGACTCTGAAAAAATCCAGAGAAACATTAGGTCATACTTCAAACACTTGGACTTCACAAAATTGGAAAATCAAAAAAATGGACAAATTTGATAGGTACCACATATCAAAATTAAATCAAGATAAGTAATTTAAATAGACCTAGCATAGGAACAGAAGGTTTTAATACAGAATTTTACCATAATTTCAAACAAGACCTAATACCAATATACCTCAAATAATTCCACAAATATGAGGCTACAGTCACCCTGAGACCCAAACCACAAAAGACTCAAATTCCTTCAGGAACATTACTACTAAAATATTGGCAAGCTGAATCCAAGAACACATCCAAAAGATCATCCATCGTGATCAAGTAGGCTTCATTACAGAGATATAGGGATGGTTCAACATTCAAAAATCTGTCAATGAAACCCACCATAAAAACAAATGGAAAGAAAAATACATGATCATCTCATTAGATACTGAAAAAATTGATGACAAAAATCCAACACCTCTTCATGATAAAAGAGAGACATCAGGGATACAAGCGACATACCCAGACACAATAAAGGCAATATAAAACAATCTGATAACATCAAATTTAATGGAAAGAAACTCAAAGAAATTCTACTAAAGTTAGGAAAAAGACAAGGCTGTCCACTCCTTTCATGTCTATTCAATATAGTACTCAAAGTTCTAGCTAGAGCCATAAGACGAGTAAAGGAGATCAATCAG